>NC_087187.1:7117500-7122500 GCF_035594125.1 Scylla paramamosain
CAACAATAATAATGATAATAATGATCAGAAGAAGAAGAAAAAGAAGAAGAAGAAGAAGAAGAAGAAAAAAATATTATCATTATTAGAATCATTATCATTAAGAGTGAAGTACCTGATAACAACAAAACCATAAAACCGCACAAACATCACACCATTCACTCTTTCCTCCTCCTCCGCCTCCTCCTCCTCCTCCTCCTCCTCCTCCTCCTCCGCCTCCTCCTCCTCCTCCTCCTCTCTTCATGGTCTCCTTTAAACCCTTTACCTCTCTTTCCCCCATTATGTTTCTTCCCATTATAGGACCACGAAAGGGCCTGTTTGAATGCCATTAATAATTTGAGGTCGCTGCCGGGCCTAAAGGGAGGGAGGGAGAGAGAAAGGCAGGGAGGAAGGGAGGGGAGGAAGAGGAGGAAGCGGAAGGTAGTAGTTAAGCTGACAGGGAGGGAGAGGGAAAGAGGGTCTGGAAGAGATGTAGGGAGATGGGTAAGAGAGAGGAAAGAGGGGAGGAAGGGAAGGGAGGAGAGGACGGAAGAGAGACAGAGAGAAGGACTTACGTATTCTATTTCATGTACGGAGTCAAAAGGTGGCTCTCCTGAATAATTTACCTGTACCTTCTATAATTGAATAGGACTTGTGCTCGTAAAAATGGATTAAGTGGTGACGGTTGTAGTAATAGTAAAAGTAGTTGTAGTAGTAGTCGTGCTGGTGCTGGTTGTGATGGTGGTGGTCGTAGTAGTAGTAATAGTAGTAGTAGTATGATGATGATGATGATGATGATGAGGGGGATGATGATGATGATGATGATGAGGAGGAGGAGGTTGAGGAGGAGGAGGAGGAGGAGGAGGAGGAGGAGGAGGAGAGGTTCAGTAAACACACAGACATAAAAACAATTAGAGTAAATCCCTCTATTGCAAAGCTTCACTAAGACACGCACACACACACACACACACACACACACACACACACACACACACACACACACACACACACACACACACGAGAGAAAGAAAGAGAGAAGGAGGGGTTCAAATCACAATCATAGAAGAAAAAATTACCCTAAAAATAAAGCAAAAAGGTGAAAAAACGTAAGCCAGAGAATAAGGAAGACAGAGGGAAAGAAATATAACAGCAGGGAAAATATGAGTCCTATATTAAACGGAAATTACCTAACTCTTACCTGTCCTCACCTGACCCTCCGTATTACCTGTGACCACGAATAGGTGTGAGGGAGGAAGGGAAGGAGGGAAGAGTGCTCCAATTGAGGAGAGGCAGGTGAAGGGAACGCGTGCCTGGTGACCTGCTCCTGTCTGGGTCACGTTACGCTCCTCGCTGGGACACGAATGATTCGAATTACCTTATTATTGTCATTTTTATTGGTATTACTACTACTACTATTACTACTACTACTACTACTACTACTACTACTACTACTACTACTACTACCACCATCACATTTTGTCACCTGGGCGGCACGTGGTCATCTTAATAGCATTCAAACCTAAGCAAGTCTGATCTTCGTGTACGCAAGCAAAACAGCCATTCCCTACACGAATTTATAGACGAGAGAGAGAGAGAGAGAGAGAGAGAGAGAGAGAGAGAGAGAGAGAGAGAGAGAGAGAGAGATTCTTTTCTTGAGCTAAGAATATTTGGAATTTAAATCCTGCCCGAGAGAAAGCGATGTATTTCCGTGACTCTTCAAAGACGAAAGCAATAGAGGGATTCTCTCTCTCTTGTCACATTAGAAAGAAAACGGAGAGCTCAGAACGACATGCAAGGGACACATTATTATTTCCCTCTTCACTTTAATCTGCCTTTCATTTATTTACACAGGAAAAGGAAAACTGCAACACGTGGAAAAAATAAGCGAAATTTTTTTCAAGGGGAACAAAAAAGTTTTCATGGTACATGATATTTTGCAATTCACATTTTCTTTAATTCAGGAGCGATGAAAAATATGTAAAGCGAAAAATGAACTAGAAGCGGCTGCTGTTTGAAGAATTTTTTAATACTAAACATACGGCAGAGAAATATGAGACGAACGTGATATGAGAATAATTATGGTGTTTCTTTCTCAAGTTACGATGTCAGGGGAAAATACAATATTAAAAATGAATGCCTGAAAATATGGTTTGAAAGCAGATAAAGAAAAGAAATGTGTGTGTGTGTGTGTGTGTGTGTGTGTGTGTGTGTGTGTGTGTGTGTGTGTGTGTGTGTGTGTGTGTGTGTGTGTGTGTGTGTGTGTGTGTGTGTGTGTGTGTGTGTGTGTGTGTGTGTGTGTGTGTGTGTGTGTGTGTGTGTGTGTGTGAGAGAGAGAGAGAGAGAGAGAGAGAGAGAGAGAGAGAGAGAGAGAGAGAGAGAGAGAGAGAGAGAGAGAGAGAGAGAGAGAGAGAGAGAGAGAGAGAGAGAGAGAGAGAGAGAGAGAGAGAGAGAGGGAGGAAGGGACTGGAAGGAATTGCGCAAAGCCTCGCAATCTACTGAGAAAAAATATATATATATATATATATATATATATATATATATATATATATATATATATATATATATATATATATATATATATATATATATATATATAGTGACATGCGCATTAGCAGCAGCATCAACAACATTAACAACAATAATAACAGCAGCAACAACAACATCAACAAAGATGATACTATCAACAACAACAACAACAACAACAACAACAACAACAACAACAACAACAACAACAATAATAATAATAATAATAATAATAATAATAATAATAATAATAATAATAACTTACGTAGATAAGCGAAAGGGTGGAAGACGACACCTGCAAGACAAAAAATAACATTATTCAAAATTAAATCATTAAAGGCAAAAAAAAAACCTTAGTAATCTTGAATACCTAATAAAAAAAACAGTATTGGAATTAAAATTAATGATGTACATATATATATAAAACAAAACAAACAAACAAACAAACAAATAAATATAACCGTCAAACACTAAATTCCGTAAAACAACAATATTTCCAAACACTCGGGTTTCAAAAAGATACGATATTGTAAAGAACAATGAAAATAAAAGGAGAAAAGTCCGATTAACAATGGAAACGAAATACAAAACACATTAAAGTGAAGTAATTCCACACATGGCAGGAAATTGTGCCAAGAGATACAAGTAGAATGATGCAAAGGGGAAAAAATGTGAGCAGAAAATACTAGAAAAATAAGAACAAATAATAATGAAGAGGTAATGACCAAACAACACGAGGAATGAAGTAGAACTAATGATACAAAAAATACAGATAGAGTAAATAAGAATAAAGTAGAGTGAAGGCGAAAAAAAAAGACCAAAGAAGCTAAAAAAAAAATGAGGAAAAAAAATCCAGAAAAAAAGACAATGAACTAAGAAGACGCAGAACGAAGTAGGACTACTACTACTACTACTACTACTACTACTACTACTACTACTAATAATAATGATAATAATAATAATAATAATAATAATAATAATGATAATAATAATAATAATAATAATAATAATAATAATAATAATAATAATAATAATAATAATAATAATAATAAAGAAGAGAATACAGATAGAGTAAATAAGAATAGAAAAGTGAAAGAGGAAAATATCCCGAGAAACAAAACATTATTAAGAAAAATAAATCAACCGAAAAAAAAAGAGTGACACAAAACACAAAATGATGGAAAAAGTGAGAAAAAGAGAGAAAGAAAAAAAAGCGAAAGTTAAGGAATAAAGAAAAAACCGAAACTGGAGAAATAGAAAAAAGTGGGAAAAGAAAACAGATAAAAAAATTATAAAAAAATGCAAGGAAAAGACAAATGCAAAAAGAAGAGTCAAAAGAAACAGACAGACGGCATGACAAGGACACATCAAAACAAATCAAAGTAAGGGAAGCAACACCACACCCTGACATCCCAACACAACACAACACAACACAATCCAACACACCACTGTCACGTGATCTCTAAAGCCACACCTCACACAATCAGCACACGACAACTCCCTCTAAATATCCACAAAACATCCACAAACTCACTCTCGCTTCACTAACTCAAGAATCACGCAACACACTCGCTCACGCCACACTTCCCGCCCTTCTCACCACCTCACCTGCCCCCGCACTTCCTCCTAGCCCTTCCGCCCGCCTCTCTTATTCCCTCTTTTGTTCGAATCTCTCCTACCCTTCTCTTCACTCATTACCTCACCTGTCTCCCATCTCTTGATTTAACCTCCCCATCTGGTCCTCCTTGTTCCCTAGGTTAGGATAGGGTAGATTACCTTACCTGCGCTTACCTATCTCCTATCCAGTCCATCTCCTTCTACCGCCATCTTCCGTCTCCCACCTGTACTCCTTCAACCCGTTTTCGTCTTCCTAATCAATCCCCCCCGTAACTATCATCTCTTTGTCTCTCTGTCTCTCTGTCTCTCTCTCTCTCTCTCTCTCTCTCTCTCTCTCTCTCTCTCTCTCTCTCTCTCTCTCTCTCTCTCTCTCTCTCTCTCGCCTGCCCCTCCTGTTCCGCTTCATCCCTCCCCTTCATCTGTCTACTCACTGACCGGCCTCCCTCCATTCCCTACCTCAGCCATTCCCTACATGTCTCTCCTCGACCTCCCTTACCTGCCTACCATCCCTCCCCTCTCGTATCCCCTCCCCCTTTCCATTCCTCCTACTGTTCTAATCCAATCTAGCTATCCTCTCCCCATCTCACTCTCTCACCTACGCCCCTCCACATGTAATCCTTTCAATCCCTTCCCTTGCTTTATCCCCCACCTCGTCCCCTGTCCTCCTCCCTCTCCCTTGCCTACATACCTCCACTTGTCACCCTCTCCCCCTCACTCTGTCATCTGCCTCTACATGTCCCTGTTCCATTCATCCCTTAATCTCACTACCCCTTTCCCCACTTGACTATCCTTCCCCCTCTCTTTACATCCACACTTCCACACCCATCACCTATGACCTCTTCAGCCCCCTCTCATTACCTCCCCATCACCTCTCTTCCATGACC
>NC_087187.1:7127500-7132500 GCF_035594125.1 Scylla paramamosain
TCTCTCTCTCTCTCTCTCTCTCTCTCTCTCTCTCTCTCTCTCTCTCTCTCTCTCTCTCTCTCTCTCTCTCTGTCCGTGCGTGTCTCTTATCCAATTCTCTTCCTCTTAGCACAGTGACTCGCCTCCTCTCACACACGCTCTCCTCCAAACCTTTCCTCTCGGAACACAGACACGGAATTATTGAAACTTGGCTTTTTTCTTTCTTTCTACCAATCCAGACCTCACGGAGCCTTCCTTACGACATTCACGAAACCTTCTTGTAGTCTCAGGACCGTATGCCTAAACTTTTCTTTGTTTCGTCTTTTATACTTAACCCTTTCACTGCGACACGAAACAATTAGCAGCACCAGAAACAATGTGTGAAGTCCTTATAAGTATCTACAAGAAAGTTAGCGATGAAAAAGAATACATTTTGGAGTTTCTTCCCGGTTCAAAGATTGGATGTGGCTGTGGAACAAGTAAAGATGTCTCACAGTGATTGGTAATTAGGAAAAGGTGTACCAAGTGGCAGTCAAAGGGTTAACAGGTTGCTGTCGATTTTAACACTTTCTGCTTCTATTTTCAACGCCTTTCCTTAATTACTAACCACTATGGAGCATCTTTTCTTGTTCTACAGCCACTCCTAAACATTGTACTGCCTAAAAACTGCAAAATCTATTCCTTTTATTCTCTTTTTCTTGTAGATGTTTATAAAGGTCACATTCATCGCTTTTAGTGTTGTGAATTGTTACATATCGCACTGAGAAGGTTAAGTCATTCATTTTCACAGTGATAATTAGATAAAATTAAGTATTGTGGACCGTCATGGGAGCATCAGTCATGAAATGCAAATAGTAGGTGAGATTAGAGAACTTTAGAGCAGTGGGCATTCCTTGGATCCTCGGCCTCCCCTGGTCCCCATACCCGTTCCTCCTCAATCCCTCCCCTCACCGCCCTACCACGGAGTCGGAAGCTTTTATCCTGCTAAGTAAATCCCGCGTGAAGAACAAGTGAGTGGTTTATGGGCATTCGAGTGACAAGAAACATTCACGATCTTTTTTGGCTGAGAGTACACAGCTCGACACACAGCACCATGAGTCTCATCACGTCTTGGCGCAGAGTCCACGTGCAAGCTGAGCAGCACACCCACGATGTATTGAACAGCTAATACTTATCCATCACCGACTACACACTGACGTCAGTAATCTTTTTTCCTTCCTCCTGAGTCACGGGTGTTTGCTAAGACCCCGTAAAATGTGTGTGTGTGTGTGTGTGTGTGTGTGTGTGTGTGTGTGTGTGTGTGTGTGTGTGTGTGTGTGTGTGTGTGTGTGTGTGTGTGTGTGTGTGTGTGTGTGTGTGTGTGTGTGTGTGTGTGTGTGTGTGTGTGTGTGTGTGTGTGTGTGTGTGTGTGTGTGTGTGTGTGTGTGTCATATTATTCACTCTTGCAATAAAGTGATGCTCATACTGTAGTTAAGTTACATACTGCCACATTCTTCTCCCGCTGTTATGATTCGTTATAAAAATATAGCGATCTTGAGAAAAATAACAATAAAAAACGTATACATAAGGATCTTTTCATTGCTTCATCACTCCTCCCCTTCTCTCTCTCTCTCTCTCTCTCTCTCTCTCTCTCTCTCTCTCTCTCTCTCTCTCTCTCTCTCTCTCTCTCTCTCTCTCTCTCTCTCTCTCTCTGCTTTCGTGTTTTCGTGAGCATAACTTTTTTTCTCGGCCAGCTAACCTCTAGTGACGAAACCTCGATTATCAACACATTTTTATGCCACTTTTTTCTTTTACCAGGCCCACTCATGCAAGGCCGCTGCAATTCATACAAAAAGCCCATCCATTTTATCATATATTTCTTTATTACTAGCTGATACCCACGTGTTTACTTCTACATCCTTTCATTCACGTGTGTGTGTGTGTGTGTGTGTGTGTGTGTGTGTGTGTGTGTGTGTGTGTGTGTGTGTGTGTGTGTGTGTGTGTGTGTGTGTGTGTGTGTGTGTGTGTGTGTGTGTGTGTGTGTGTGTGTGTGTGTGTGTGTGTGTGTGTGTGTGTGTGTGTGTGTGTGTAAGTGTAAAAAGATCCAAATGGAAATAAAAAAGGAAATAAAAATGAGTTTGGGGAACAGATTTTTTCTTTTATTAATGATACAGGAAATAAACCATCATGCGTAAATAAACCCTGCAAAAGTAAAATCTTACAGAAAAAAAAGAAATATTACTAGAATTTAATATGGTCAGCAAATGTGAGAAGGAATAACATTAAGTATTTTCCGAGAAAGTATTTGGGATAGTTATTGGTTTGCGTCACCACTGTTAATATATGAGAATAACTATGTAATGAACCAATGGGAAAGGCTGTACTACAAAGATGAGTGTGTGGCATTCAGTCTTGTGGTATTGAATGCAATGCGCGACAGCATACACCTAATACACATTGATTATCCCCTGCAAAGCATCTATTGTACGCGCCAGCAGGATCATTCCATCAGCATAACTCAATAATTATCGCTGAAGTGACCAGCTTGTTTGGTTGTTTGTCCTGCTCTGAGTCATATTTCAACCTCAGCGTCAACACTCCCGTTTGTTTACATGATATTTGAGGTTAGCTTTGTTTACCTTTTTCTACACGTATTCACCTTGAAAATCTCGATTCCACAAGCCATGCATACTGAACTCAAAAAAAAATAAAAAAAATATTAAGCTTCACTTATACCCATAAATATTTCCTGGTATGTATTTATAGAAACCTTAATTGCGATTCAAACCACCCTTTATTTAGAACTGTAAATATTGTATGTAACACTAGAGATAATAATAATCTATATTATCCATCTCATCGTATCACATTGTGTAGAAGCAGCGTTTTTGTGCCGGACCATAATCGTGGAGCTCCCTACCTGATAACTATCCAGGCAAGACTATCCAGGCAAAGCTAACAGTGACAGATCATTGCAAAGCTTCGTACTGAACTCATCCTCATCACTAATGGATATTGGACACCGATTCTCTGGAAGGAAGTAGAGCCAACGACAACCATGAAAGATCACTAAGTAGCGAGGAGGAGGAGGAGGAGGAGGAGGAGGAGGAGGAGGAGGAGGAGGAGGAGGAACGAGACAATTTTAGGAGAAGAGGGGGAAGGGAGGGAAGTGAGAGGAGAACGAGTGAAGAGAAAGAGGAAGGGGAGGAGGGAGGGAGGGTACAGCGGCTCTTTACCTATTTCATGCTCAGTGAGAGAGGGAGGCAGCTGGCAAGCAACTTCTTTTCTCCTACTACCCTATTTTTCTCTCAGCGTCCCTCCCCCTCTCTCTCTCTCTCTCTCTCTCTCTCTCTCTCTCTCTCTCTCTCTCTCTCTCTCTCTCTCTCTCTCTCTCTAGTCTTTGCGTAACTCTACTTGTTTCATCTTTTGCTACTTATGGCTTATCTCTCTCAAATTTAGTTATCCACTATTCTTTTTTTATCTTCATGCTATTTTATCTTTTAACCTAAATATTAAAACGAAAATGGCGCTTTGTCACTCTTCGCCTGTTATTCTTAGGTCCACAGTCCCTTAATGTTGTTGATCATTTGTCTGCCAAACCTCATCTCATAAGTACAGGTGCGTCGGTGGCCTGTATCACACCTGTTCTACATTCTGTCACTCTCTCTGTGTGTCCCTCATCCATCAATCTCACTCCCTCCTTCTCTGGCTGGTGCAGTGCCCTCGCCCAGATTAATCTCAGTCGATTGCAATGACGCAGGACAGATTGATTGTAGCAAACTTTACTTATCCAATGTGTGTGTGTGTGTGTGTGTGTGTGGGTGTGTGGGGGTTCAACTCTGGCTAACGCACACACACACACACACACACACACACACACACACACACACACACACACACACACACACACACACACACACACACTCAAATACTCATACTATCTCTCTCTCTCTCTCTCTCTCTCTCTCTCTCTCTCTCTCTCTCTCTCTCTCTCTCTCTCTCTCTCTCTCTCTCTCTCTCTCTCTCTCTCTCTCTCTCTCTCTCTCTCTCTCTCTCTCTCTCTCTCTGACACTTGCATCTACGTGCATCAAAAAATCTACAAATGTAAGTTATGTATATCTATTATATTTATGTGTCTTTCTAAGCATAAAGGAAAAACATAACTACACACGCACACACACACACACACACACACACACACACACACACACACACACACACACACACACACACACACACACACACACACACACACACACACGCAAAACACTGTGACCTTAATGTTCCGCCCGCAGCACTAAAAAGATAAAAAGTGACCAGTAGTTTATGCAAAACGCGCAGTTCACGGTCGGTAACGTGGAGGAAGGAAAATTCTGCGGTTGCACTTTGCCGCGTTTCAATACATTATGACCTGCTCCTTTGATCTCAGGTGGAGGGGCACGTGTGAAAATTATACACACACACACACACACACACACACACACACACACACACACACACACACACACACACACACACACACACACACACACACACACACGTACAAAAAACAGGCAAATCAATAAAACAAGGAAAAATATATGATTCACGTCACCATAAAAATGAAAAAAATAAAAAAATGAAACGTGTCAAGGCAAAAAAAAATAAATAAATAAAAGGGTCAGCAAGATCGAAACCAACAAAAGTCACAGAGATCAAAATAGAAAAAAAAAATAGAAAAGGGAAAAAACATGTGAAAAATAAAATATCACTCTTCACCTTTATGAAGATAACCACCTACACTCACACAACCACTAACCCATCCACCAACCTTACATCCACCCATCCACCACCCCCCCACACACACAGGCATATTCTCATCTTCCCCACCATCCACTTACCCCTTCCCCACCATCGCAGCTCTACCTACTCCCACCCCAACCACTCACGAGGACTGAGTTAAGGCCAGCGGAAACTCACTCACTCATAAACCTGTCCTCACACCTCACCATCGCCCATCGGGAAAATATTTAAGGTGTAATACCAATTTTCAGAGGAAGAAG
>NC_087187.1:7137500-7142500 GCF_035594125.1 Scylla paramamosain
CCTACACACCTTGTAAGGTTGCCTCCATGGGTGCAGTTACTGAACGTTCATTACTGATAACAGACAGGCTAATAGACTGGAATAGACATGGCAGTGGACCATATAGCGCATGAGGGAGCAGAATACCAGTCTTGATACGTCCCCAACCTAACACAAAATAGCAGTCATTACGGATTGGGTCATATGGGCCACGCTCAATGGCAGGATATTAAGTAATCCCTTGGCATCACGAAAACCTCGCCACAGTTCATCACAAGGCATGTAATTCATCTTGCCATAGTCGTCACATCCACAACACAGACAAACAGGTGAAGCGGACGTGAGTAAAGCCAAGGTGTTCAAGGAGTGCAGTGTGACAAAAGAACTTATAATGGAGTTACTAAAAACAAACAAAAAAACTACATATTGACATGACGTGGTGTCTATTAGCTTACTCAATATAGAACAGTGAATGCAGTAGGCTCCGTGATGCCGATGAAAATGGAAATGCTCAATAACATTACGTTCCTCCTCTCGTGCTGAAGGTTACGACAACAAAGGGGCGTTGAAAGTTCTCCCCTCGTGGCGGGCAGTGAGTTTGCCGAGCTGTCCGCTACACGAGCCTGGGAAATTATCAGCCCCGGTACGGATGCATTTTGAAGTGATGCATTACCTGTATTACTCACGGGACGCACCTGCTTTCCATACCAAACAGCCGCTCTCTCGTTCCTATGCTCATACGTGATGGACATACAGGCATACATACATTCAAACTCACTCACACACACACACACACACACACACACACACACACACACACACACACACACACACACACACACACACACACACACACACACACACACACACACTGGATCTAACACTAATAGTTTCCTTTAATTTTTTTCCCCTAAAGTTGTTGTCTTGCTCATCTCCAGTCCTCCTAGTCTCGCTTTCCACACGTTCCATTCACAGCAGTCACGCGTAGCCACATACTGTCCTCATAAACTACCAAACAAAATAAAGTTAATTATCATATCGCTTTCCAATCTCGTTTCTAACACTCTAATCCACAAAAAAAAAAACAGATGTAGCCTGAAAAAAAAAAATCTTTAAATCTGTCACTTTACGTTCACTTTTCCCATAATCATCTTAGCAATGTTAATTAACCCTCGTAGAGAAATAAAAACTATAAGAAAACATAAAACTTGTCCTAAATAGATGAAAAAAAAAAAAATCTGAAAAAAACATCCCCAAACTGTCTTTTTTTCATAAGTGACTCATGAATACAAAAACAACTACACTTTCCAATATTCACCGATAAAAGTAAAAACAAAAGAAAAAAACATAATAAAAGTTGCTCTAAATAGTAAAGAAAAAAACTCGAAACTTTTCCTCTAAGTTTCTCAGTTTTCCTTCCTTAAGTGACTCATTACGACCTATTATTTTTTCCCTCATAAATTTCCACATGACAGCAGCTCTTTTTCCTAAGCAAGTCCCCTCGTGCCTAGTCCAGCATTCTATTTACCTTAGCTCGGTCCAGCAGGTGCAAGGGCGTAATGGCTCCCTCTGTTGACACCAAAAAGTCGTGTCTGCAGAAAGGGGACAGAGGGAGAGGGAGGAAATGAGAGGGAGGGAGGGAGTGAGAGGGAGGGAAGTTTTGGAGGATAAGTGTTCATGCGTATTATAAGGGTGTGTTGTCTCTCTCTCTCTCTCTCTCTCTCTCTCTCTCTCTCTCTCTCTCTCTCTCTCTCTCTCTCTGTTCTTTGCTTTACCACCATCAAAGTTTTACCTCCTCTCCGGCATCTCTTCACTACCACTCTTTTCATTTAAATCTCTCCTTCTTTTTCCTCCCCCTCCCACCACTTCTCCTCCTCCTTTTCCTCTTCCTCCTTTTGTTCCTCCTTTCCCACTTCCTCGTCCTCCTCGTCCTCGTCCTTCTGCACTTAATTACTTTCTGTTTGTTTCTCTTCCCTGGTTGTTTGTACACCTGCCCTGGTCATATTTCAGTAAAAACTAGCATTAATTTTTATCTCTCTCTCTCTCTCTCTCTCTCTCTCTCTCTCTCTCTCTCTCTCTCTCTCTCTCTCTCTCTCTCTCTCTCTCTCTCTCTCTCTCTCTCTCTCTCTCTCTCTCTCTCTCTCTCTCTCTCTCTCTCTCTCTCTCTCTCTCTCTCTCTCTCTCTCTCTCTCTCTCTCTCTCTCTCTCTGTTCCTCTCATTGTTTGTTATTTCCTTTGTTCTGTTTATTGTCGTAAGGAAGAAAGAGTTTACTCTATGTGTGTGTGTGTGTGTGTGTGTGTGTGTGTGTGTGTGTGTGTGTGTGTGTGTGTGTGTATGGATGTATCTCATTCAATCTGTCTTCCTGTCTGTCTGCATGTCTGTCTTTAAGTCTGCCTGTCTCTGCCTGTCTGCCTGCCTACCTACCTGCTTATCTCTCTGCCTGTCTGTTTATTTATCTTAATTTATCTATCTGCCTGACTCTCTCTCTCTCTCTCTCTCTCTCTCTCTCTCTCTCTCTCTCTCTCTCTCTCTCTCTCTCTCTCTCTCTCTCTCTCTCTCTCTCTCTCTCTCTCTCTTATTGTAATAGTGGAGAATATTCCTGGTATAAACAAACGTCTCCACAGTCACGTTTAATACTCTGGCAGGAAGCAAACAGAGAGGGTAAGAAACGTTTTTAAGAGTAAACAAAGCCCTGATATTTAATGGCTCTCCCTCCCCCCACAATACCCAGAACTCTATTGACAAAAGTTAATCAGCTGATGTTTCCCGTTCTCCCTGCTACCCAATATGAGCATCCCGTGACAAAACACCTCGATGAAGTCTGTTTCTTTCTTTCTTTCTTTCTTTCTTTTCTCTCTCCTAATCTGCACACCTATCAATCTGCTAATGAGACTCACTCAGGTATGATTAGTTTCAGAAGGGGAAGATTTTTTTTCATTTCCCGTCCATAATTATAGATGTGAATGGAAAATTACGTTATATTTTTTCGATTCATCTATTTGCTGTCTGTCTGCGTGTCTAGTCGTCTCTCTCTCTCTCTCTCTCTCTCTCTCTCTCTCTCTCTCTCTCTCTCTCTCTCTCTCTCTCTCTCTCTCTCTCTCTCTCTCTCTCTCTCTCTCTCTCTCTCTCGTCTAGACAATCCCCCAGGAAGTACAATGAGTTTCTCTAGTGACCAAAGAAAAACACATCCACGTAATAACACATAATAGCCTTATTAAAGACCGTGGCTGAAAAGATGAAGCGAAAACACCTTTAATTACCTTCAAAACACTCTAAAAACACCTTCACGCATCAGAGGGACAAACACTGTATTCAAGACGGCGTCAAGGTAAGACAATTATCCATTTACAACCCCCAGTCACGGTACAAAATGTTTACCACCTTCTGATATTTCTCTCCGTGTTTCTGAGTTGGTTCAGTAATAATAATAACACGGACACGACGCTGCATTCTGATGTGCAAAGTTACCTCATATATTCACGCATATGTGTCAGGTGTTAAAGGCTTCACAAGAGTGCCTGCCATGATATCACAGCACGTAGTTTACTCTTATTATTAAATATATCCTGGAAAACGTTCCTCTGTATTAAATTCAATAAAATTGCTGTGCTGGCCCAATCGTCGCTAAGCGGATATCAAATTGTATAATATATATATTTTTTGTATTATATTCCACCACATTGAATTTATAAAAAGGGTTCGATGAGTTTACAGTGCAGTAATGACATCTAATTATCCGTATCGCTGACACTATATCATTATCATTAGTGCTGATATTATTACTGACCTTGCTGTTGTCGCTGGTGCTGGTATCATTGATATTGGAATTTATCATTATTATTAAAATATTTATTATATCATTGCTAATGTTACTGGTACTACTACTACTTCTACCACCACCACCACCACCACTACTACTACTACTACTACTACTACTACTACTAATACTAATACTAAAACTACTACCACTAAAGTTCATGATGTTGCTGATGCTTCTGATATAATAATAATAATAATAATAATAATAATAATAATAATAATAATAATAATAATAATAATAATAATAATAATATTAATACACTAAATACTATCAATATTACTGCTACTACTACTACTACTACTACTACTACTACTACTACTACTACTACTACTACTACTACTACTAGTACTACTACTACTACTACTACTAATACTAATACTAATACTAAAATTACTACCACTAAAGTTTATGATGTTGCTGATGCTTCTGATATAACTACTATTGCTATTACTAATACTAATGTTACTACCATTACCACTTCTACTATTAACATTTATATTTTGGATGAAGAGTTATGAATAAAGACACATTCAACACATTTCGCAATAACGGCATGTTTCCATTCAAAGAACACTGACTCACCCGAGGCAGTGGACGGATGCGAGGGAAGGAAGCAGGGCCGGCAACACTCAGGGGAGCATGACAGGCGGGGATGGGAGGAAGAACAGGGAGAAGTAAAGCTTTCCGTGATTGTGCTCCGTGAAGGCAAAAGTCATACCCGCTGGTCACTACACACACACACACACACACACACACACACACACACACACACACACACACACACACACACACACACACACACACGTTCCATTCACCGGAAGACAAAACAAGAGAACAAAATGTCCGCAGCAACAATAACAACAACAACAACAGAACAATCGACTTACAGTACTCTAAAAGAAGTAAGAAAAAGGAGCGAATTGTATCAAAGGGTCCGTTAAAGGGGGAGAGAGAGAGAGAGAGAGAGAGAGAGAGAGAGAGAGAGAGAGAGAGAGAGAGAGAGAGAGAGAGAGAGAGAGAGAGAGAGAGAGAGAGAGAGAGAGAGAGAGAGAGAGAGAGAGAGACAGACAGACAGACAGACAGACAGACAGACAGACAGACAGACAGACAGACAGACAGACAGACAGACAGATAGACAGACACAGACAGACAGAAAAGAAAAAAGAAAGAAAGAAAGAAAGAAAGAAAGGAAAGAAAGAA
>NC_087187.1:7147500-7152500 GCF_035594125.1 Scylla paramamosain
GAAAGGTAATTGTTGGATCGATTGAAGGAGAGATAGAAAACAAAAGATAAAGGAGGTAAAAGGAAGGAGGAGGAAATTGAAGGTGGTGAAAGAGAAAGGAAACGATGGATGAGGAAATGAAGGAAAGGAAATGAAAAAGTGAAGAGTGAAAGAAGAAAATGAGAAACTGGAGTTGAAGGAGGTAATGTATGAGAAAGAAGATTGCAAGGAACAAGAAACATAAGGAGGGATGAGAAAGGCTGAAGTTGGAAATATAAAATAGGTATTAGAGGAGAAGAAGGAATAAAGAAGAGGGATAACACAGGAAGACGAAAGTGAATGAGGGAAAACACAAATCACAGCAATAACGATTCATTTGTGTTTTATTTATGATAGATAAGAGAGAGAGAGAGAGAGAGAGAGAGAGAGAGAGAGAGAGAGAGAGAGAGAGAGAGACTTATTCACACACACACACACACACACACACACACACACACACACACACACACACACACACACACACACACACACACACACCTTAAAATTTTCTATGTAAACTTCTTCTCTGCTATTTTTGAAGGAGGGAGGGAGGGACTGGGAGAGAGGGAGAGGTAAGGGAGGGAAGGAGAGAGGGAAAGTGGAGGGAGAAACACTTAACATTCATGGTATCTCCCTGGACGAGCCCCTCCACCTTCCCCTTCCTCCCTCCCTTCCTCCCCCCTTTCTCCCTGTCTCCCTCCCTCCCTACCACTCTCCATAATTTATTCCCCTCCCTGAATTCTCCCACACACGTCCCCTCTAAGACACTCACAAATTTTCTCCCTCCCTTTCTTCCTCCCTCCCTCTCCCTCACTCCCTTCCTGTCCTCCTCTCACCTTTCTCTCTCTCTCTCTCTCTCTCTCTCTCTCTCTCTCTCTCTCTCTCTCTCTCTCTCTCTCTCTCTCTCTCTCTCTCTCTCTCTCTCTCTCTCTCTCTCTCTCTCTCTCTCTCTCTCTCTCTCTCTCTCTCTCTCTCTCTCTCTCTCTCTCTCTCTCTCTCTCTCTCTCTCTCTCTCTCTCTCTCTCTCTCTCCTTATCTCCTTGCCTCCTTACTCTCTCCCTCTGTACGCTACTCTCGTCTATTCTTCCTATTTATCTCTATTTTTTTCTCTCCACCTCCTTCTTCCTCCACATTCCTTATCTCTCTTCGCTTCCTTACCCATCTTCTCTCTCTCTCTCTCTCTCTCTCTCTCTCTCTCTCTCTCTCTCTCTCTCTCTCTCTCTCTCTCTTGCAGTATATTTCTTTCATCATCTCTCTTGCATCCTGCTTTCATCTTTAACTTCCTTATCATGCAGTTCCTTCACCCCTTCCTTCCTTTCCCTCCTCTTACCTTTACTACCTGCTCTCCCTCCCTCCTGCTCTCCCTCCCTCCCTCTCTCCCTCCCTTCCTGACTCTCTCTCTCTCTCTCTCTCTCTCTCTCTCTCTCTCTCTCTCTCTCTCTCTCTCTCTCTCTCTCTCTCTCTCTCTCTCTCTCTCTCTCTCTCTCTCTCTCTCTCTCTCTCTCTCTCTCTCTCTCTCTCTCTCTCTCTCTCTCTCTCTCTCTCTCTCTCTCCCTAGTGGCGGTACATTATTCAAAAGGTCAATTGACTCCCGTTGTAAAAGGTTTTCTCTTTATTTGGCCAATGGGGGTCTCTCTCTCTCTCTCTCTCTCTCTCTCTCTCTCTCTCTCTCTCTCTCTCTCTCTCTCTCTCTCTCTCTCTCTCTCTCTCTCTCTCTCTTATATATCCATCTACTTTCGCGGCGCATTTTTCCCTTTAAATCTTTCCTTCCTTGTCTCTTTTTTCCGTGTGTGTTTTTAATCCCAAACTTGATTCCGCGGTCGTAATTCTTCCTGTCTCTCTCCTCCTCTGCCGGTATCCTTCTCCATCTTAATCCCGTTAATAGAAGGTATCACTCTTACATGCTCCCCCCTCTCTCTCTCTTTCTCTTCCCTCCATCCTTCCTTCCTCTTCTGCGTCACGATTTCCTCTCTCCCTCCCTCCATTCCTCCATTCCCATCTCTCCTACTCTTTCCTTCCTTCCCTCCCTCCATCACTTCCCGTCCTTACCTCTTCCCCCTGCGTATCTTCCTTCCTTCCTTCCTTCCTTCCTTCCTTCCTCCTGCCTTCATTCCTTCCCCGTCATACTTTAAAATTTCAATGGACAGCCGACCGACATTTCATCCTTCGCCAGCGCGGTAATAAAATAAGATATAAAAGTGAGGGGGGGGGGTAAAAAAAATGGGAAAATCATAAAAAAAAAAAGGAGGACCAAACTTTGAGGCGAGTGTTAAAAGGAGTGAAATATGTTACCAGAAAAAAAAAAAACTTCTTTTGCCGCAGTGTGTCCAGAACTGTGTTTCTTAACTTCACAACTTCAGACATTATTGCAACGCCCTAGAGACTTCAGCCTTATCAGTGCACCGGCTGCAGGAGGAGGAGGAGGAGGAGGAGGAGGAGGAGGAGGAGGAGGAGGAGATGTAAGACGAAATATATGGAAAGAAGAAAGGTGAAAAAACAGGAAAACAAGAAACGGAAAAAATAAGGAGTAAAGGAAGGAAGAGGAAAGGAGACAGAGAGAGAGAGAGAGAGAGAGAGAGAGAGAGAGAGAGAGAGAGAGAGAGAGAGAGAGAGAGAGAGATACGACGAACATACGGAAAGGGACAGGGAGAGGAAAGATGGTAGGTGCTTAGAAGAAAGGAGGAAGAGGAGGAGGAGGAGGAGGAGGAGGAGGAGGAGGAGAGATATGGAAAAATGGGAGAGGAAAGAGAGGTGATAAAGAGAAAGTAAGAGACAGAAATAAAGTGTATTAAAAGTAGAGGATAGAAAAAAGAAAAAATATATATAGGAGCAAGAGGAGAGAGAGAGAGAGAGAGAGAGAGAGAGAGAGAGAGAGAGAGAGAGAGAGAGAGAGAGAGAGAGAGAGAGAGAGAGAGAGAGAGAGAGAGAGAGAGAGAGAGAGAGAGAAAGATTGAAACAGATTAAGACAGAGAAGAAAAAAAAGTGAAATATGATCATGAACGAACAATAAAACTAACAATAAAACAATAATAATAATAAAAAAAATCAAGACAGCCCACGATAATAAAAATAACAATAAGACGAGAATACAAACAGAAGCCAGCGTCCATAATCAGCAGAGCAAACAGATAAACACGCAAACAATCATGACCTGCAAATCCACACCTGGGTCATGAGCCGCGCTAATATTGTTCATTAAGTGTAATCATAAAGTTGTAATTAGATTCAAATTACCACATAATGAAAAAGGGAGAAAATCATATGACCAAGAAAATGAAACCCCGGGTCAGATATATAATTGTTAAATGAAAGGGTTTATGTTCAGTTTATTAATATGAGGGTGGTAATTAGGTACAGAAAGGTCCGCTGATTCCAGGTAAAAGGTGAGCTTGAGCTTTATTGAATGGAATTAAAGGGAAAGGGAAAAAAATTAAAAGTAAAATAAGAGTTTAGAGAGAGGTGGTGGTGCATGAATTAAATGATGTTACAGTTAAAGTTACTCATGAAGGATGGAATGTTACAAAGGAAGCAAAAAAAAAGTTAGGTTAGGTTAGGTTAGGTTAGGTTAAGTTAAGTTGGGTTTTTTAGGTTAGGTTAGGTTAAGTTGGGTTAGGTTAGGTTAGATTAGTTTAGGAGGGAAAAGAATTATAGATGAGTGTTTTGTTTATTGTACGGACTGGTAAAAAAAAAGTTGGTATGTGAATGAAAAAGGTATTGTTTGATGATCATGTTCTATACAGGTAAGACAAATTGTCTCTCTCTCTCTCTCTCTCTCTCTCTCTCTCTCTCTCTCTCTCTCTCTCTCTCTCTCTCTCTCTCTCTCTCTCTCTCTCTCTCTCTCTCTTTCTGTGTGTGTGTGTGTGTGTGTGTGTGTGTGTGTGTGTGTGTGTGTGTGTGTGTGTGTGTGTGTGTGTGTGTGTGTGTGTGTGTGTGTGTGTGTGTGTGTGTGTGTGTGTGTGTGTGTGTGTGTGTGTGTGTGTGTGTGTGTGTGTGTGTGTTTTCAACGTTCTGGGATCATCTGTACGTGTGTAAAATATAAAAAAAAATATATATATATATATATATATATATATATATATATATATATATATATATATATATATATATATATATATATATATATTAAAAAATGAATCCTGTATATAGTGTAAGCAGTGACTACAACAATACAGAAAAAGACAAAAGGAATAAGAAACAGTCCCTCTCATCCCTAAGTAAGAAAGAGAGGCTTTCTTAAGGACTGAGCAATTACATAATGAATAGCGTAGTCCATACAAGATTCCCTTTACGTTCGTGAGCAAGAGGAACAGGTTTCGGCAAAGGTCAAGCCAGAAACAGATACACGTGCTCATATTGTAGATCCTGTTATATAAATAAGAGATATATCCACACAAAGTTAACATTACATGATTCTCAAATACCCCCATTATATTTACGATCTGAAATATGAAGCATGAGATTATGATGCCAATGCAAACCCATTGACATGCTCCAAGTATAAAAATCATCAGCTAAGTACACATGAAATTCCTCTTAGGTAAGTAGCGAAATCCATTGCTATTGCTATTCAATTTACGAGGAGAAAAAAAAAAAAAAAAAAACGTTGATGCCAAGATAGAAACAATAACATGCTGCCAATATGGAATTATCAGCCAAATAAATGCTAAATTCATAGATACAGAATACATAGTGAGATCCAAACCATTCCAACAACAACATGCTGCCAAAACAGAATTATCAGCCAAACAAATACGAAGTTGCTAGATACAGGATAAATAATGAAAAAAAAATCCATCCCGTTTGTATGGAAATTTTTACGTCAAAGTGATAAAGAAAATTGATAATACATGTCTGTTATGCAATCCAAACCTAAAACAATATGAAATACTCTCCAAGGTCAGGAATAAGACAGGTTTCGAAGTCCAGGTAGACAGAAATAAAAAATATAGATCAAAATCACCTGTTCCTTTCCCGTGAGAATG
>NC_087187.1:7160000-7165000 GCF_035594125.1 Scylla paramamosain
GAGAAAAACCTGATTGTTGTGAACTGTGTACTGTGTGTGTGTGTGTGTGTGTGTGTGTGTGTGTGTGTGTGTGTGTGTGTGTGTGTGTGTGTGTGTGTGTGTGTGTGTGTGTGTGTGTGTGTAGGAGGGTGAGTATGTGTGTTTCTGTGTGATTGGGTGAGTGTGTGTGCGTCTGTGTGTGCGTGTAGTATGTGTGAATGCGTGGGCGTGTTTTGAAGGCGGGAAAGGCAGACATAATGGTGCAAGCTCGTACATACAGCCAGACACAGAGAGGGAGACAGAAAGAGACATAGAGAGAAACCTGACACAATGGAAACAGACACACAAACACACACAGACATGAAGGGCGAGTTTACACTTAACTCAAACAGCTTTTATGAAACTAACTACTCGTTCAGCGCAAGATGACAAAAAATAAATGAATAAATGAATGAATAAATAAATAAATAAAACACACCACTATGTCAATAATAACAACATAACAACAACAACGACAACAACGCGAACAATAACAAGTACCACTCAACAAACACTCAAACAGGTACAAACAAGTAGGCGGAAACTGACCAAATGAAGAGGATGAATAAATTTTACACACCACGAGAACTGGAACGGAATAAGGACCACCTACAGCACCTGCCTGCAACAACAACATCACGGCGTCCGCTCATCATACATACATCATACATCACGCGGCCGGGCAGGCGGGCCAAAAAAATGTGAATCAGCTCACTCGTGCAAGAAATCCGACACTGAATAATTAAAAAGCCACAATTCTGCTACTTTTGCGTCCTCAATTAACGCGCCACCTCCCGCACTGACAATAACACTGAACTGGGCAGGGTTGTGGTGGTGGTGGCGGTAGTGGTGGTGGCGGTAGTAATAATAGTAGTGAGGTGACCCCACACCACCAGTATATATTGTATAGTCAAAGAAGAAAAGACGAAAGAAGACAAAATAAGGAGAAGAAAGAAGAGAAAATAGAGTAAGTAAGAAGAAAGAAAAAATGGAGAAGATGAATGAAGTAGGGAGAATACCAAGCGGTCATGCTATCCAGGAAAGAGAAGGTAATTAGCCCTTAATATCGGGGGAGCCGAGAAAACACAAACATGGACACAGGACCCACGCAGTCCACAACAGGAAGACGGCCATAAAACCTGGGAAGGCAGCCTGGGTCAAAGAGGGATTAGTGGTAATGATAGCAGGGACAAGGCAGAGAAAGGATTTGAAAGGGAAAGTAAGTCAGGAGGCGTGAGGCCAGGAGGCGTGAGGCGCCTGAAGGTCAGCCTATAGAAAAGTACCCATGCTCACTTACGCTCCGCCTCCAAACTGCCCCTCCCCACTGACTGATGCCTGTATCAAATACCACGTCTGTGGGCGGATCACATCCATAAATGAGCAATGTGAATGGCAGATATGTAAAATGTTCTGAAAATAAAGATAGTTTTCTGAGGAAAAAAGGCAGTCACAAATGACTGTATATTATAGCGTGTAACAGTGGAATAATTCAGTAGCGGAGAGTAGCAGAGAGTAGCAGACACAGAGCCAGAGAGGGCCTCACCAGAAAGGGGTCGAGATGGACGGAGTAACTGAAAAAGTGAGTGGAGTTTGAATGCGTAATGTAGTCCATAAATCAATTATCTTATTAAAGGAGGAGTACGATGTTTGTTTGACGTTTTGTGTTTGGTATGAAAGGTTTGTATGGTGTAAGAAGATACTCAGTTATGGAATGTTTATAGTAATTGATGTCACGCTGATATCATGTGTGTTTTGCTAACAGAACATTAATTGCGCCGACTGAATATTTGTTGTGTTTATGCATTTGATATTGTCTGTGTTTTGCACGATGATTGCGTTGATCAATGAATATGTTGAAGGAATATAAAGTGACACCTAAAAACTCTGAATGATTTGAAGATGAATGCGAGTGAGAAATTTTGACTTGCAAGAAATGTAAATGATCAGTAGTTATTAATTAAAATATGAAAATGTTTGTGAGTTTTCCAGTAGCCTTTATAAACCAGTTCCTTGCGACATCTCGGTCCACGACAGTAGTAGTAGTAGTAGTAGTAGTAGTAGTAGTAGTAGTAGTAGTAGTAGTAGTAGTAGTAGTAGTAGTAGTAGTAGTAGTAGTAGTAATAGTAGTAGTAGTAGTAGTAGTAGTAGTAGAACAAGAACAAGAAAAAGAACAAGAAGAACAAGAACAAAAACAAGAACAAGAACAAGAAGAAAAAGAAAAGTAGTAGTAGTAGTAGTAGTAGTAGTAGTAGTAGTAGAAACTACTACTACTACTACTACTACTACTACTACTACTACTACTACTACTACTACTACTAATAATAATAATAATAATAATAATAATAATAATAATAATAATAATAATAATAATAATAATAATATTATTATTATTATTATTATTATTATTATTATTATTATTATTATTATTATTATCAAAATCATCATTGTTTCTGACTATTAACTACCTTGCACGTAGTTCGGAATTCTATTAAAAAAATAAATAAGAAAAGAAATCATGATAAAGGAAGAAAGGAAGGAATGAAAAATTCTGGGAGTAAGAGAGAAAGGAGAACGGGGGAAGGCAGGCGGGAGGTGGAAAAGGTCAGAGGGAGAGCGAAAGAGATAAAGACGAAGCGAAAGATAAAGGGAGACAAAGAGAGGAAGATAAAGAGATACGCAGAGAGAGAGAGAGAGAGAGAGAGAGAGAGAGAGAGAGAGAGAGAGAGAGAGAGAGAGAGAGAGAGAGAGAGAGAGAGAGAGATACGTTCGGGGTAAATGCAGACAGACGGAAGAACAGAGAGGGAATGACAGAATGATGAAATGATGAAAATAGAGACGGAGAAAATATAAAAAAGAGTGAGGGGGAGTGAAGGAGATATGAAACGAAAGAAACAGATACAAAATGAAAGGAAAGAGAGAGAGAGAGAGAGAGAGAGAGAGAGAGAGAGAGAGAGAGAGAGAGAGAGAGAAAAAGAGAGAGAGAGAGAGAGGCTGTGGGAAGATAGCAAGAGGGAAAAAGGAGAAGAGAAAGTGCAAGATGATAAACAGAAATTCTTTAAAGGCAACACTAAAGAGGGAACCCAGAGAAAAAGAAAGGGAAAAGAAAAAGAAGGAAGGAAGGAAGGAAGGAAGAAAAGAAGGGAGGGAGGGAGGAAAGGAGAAAGAAAGGAAAGAATGAAAGTATATAAATAAAAAATGCATGAAAAAAAAGAAGAAAGGAAGGAAGGAAGAAAGACAAATAGGAGAGAGGGAGGGAGGGAGGGAAAGAGAGAGGGGGCGAGAGAGGAAAGGAAGGAGAAAAAAAAAGGAAAGGAGAAAACAATGTAAATAAAAAATGCATGAAAAAAAGATGAAATGAACGGAGATAAAAGAATGGAGAAAAAATCTTTAAAAATTAAGAAGAAAGAAGACAGAAAAAGGAAAATAAGTAAAGAAGGAAGGAAAAAAATGGAAGAAGGAAGGTATGTAAATTAAAAAGCAAAGTATTAAGGAAGAAAGGAAGGAAAGAGATAAGAAAAGAATAGAAGGAGGAAGAGATTAAAAAAAAGGATGAAGAGAGAAAGAGAAAGAAGTAACTAAGGAGAGAAGTGAGGAAGGAAAAGAGGAAGGATGGAAGCAAGGAAAGAATGCAAATGAAAGGCAAAGTATCAGGGAAGATAAAAATAAAAAAAAGGAGAGCGGAAAATTTAGAAATGGATTAAGAAAGATAGAGAAAGGAGAAGGAACAAAGGAGGAAGGAAGGAAAGAAGGAAGAAAAGACGATAAATAAAAAAAGTAGGTATGAAGGAAGGAAGGAACAAAGGAGGGAGGAAGGAAAGAAGGAAGAAAAGACGATAAAATTAAAAAAAATTAGGTATGAAGGAAGGAAGAAAAAGAGAGAGACAAGAGAATTGATGAGAAATAAAAAAAAAGAAGAAAAAAGGGAAAGAAGAAAGTGGAGATAAAAGGGAGGGAAAGAGGGAGGGAGGGAGGGAGGGAGGGAGGGAGGGAGGGAGGGAGGGAGGGAGGGAGAGAGGGAGGGAGAGCGCAATCAAAGAAGCAAGCAAGCAGAAGAGATGGAAGGAAGGCAGGAAAGAAGGACAAGCAAAGAAGTAACCAAGGAGGGAGGGAAGGATGAAGGATGTAAAGAACGAAAGATGGAAAGAACGAAGGAAGGAATGATAGAAGCAAGGAGTGAAGGAGGGATGAAGGAAAGAAGGAAGGAGTCTATGCAAATTACCAATATCGAAGAAAGAGCAAAGATAATGAATAGTTTGAAGGAGGAACGATAAAGTGCGAGAAGCGACGGTAAAAAACACACGGAAACAGGTGAATAATGGCTACACGAGGAGAAGGAGGAGGAGGAGGAGGAGAATACAGGAACAACAAAGAGCATCAGACCTGTTGTTGCTTACGTGTCGGTTCATGGGGGCCTATACCATGTAGCATAGTGAAAGACAAGATAGCACAGACGAAGCTTCCTCCACACCCACCCTTCCCATGCAGCAAATGGAAACTGCATGGAAAAAAAAAAAAAAAGGAATGTGATAAGAACTACCACTCTCGTTTTTTCTTTCCGATACCACACAACAACATGAATAAAGCGACATTTCAGACCTAAACCTGAAATTTATTTGTGATTAGTTATGATAGAGAACGGTAAGGCAGGTATAGATTGGAGTCTAAATACTTGTCCTATCTATTTTTTTTTAAGAGTGATAAATTTTTTTTTCCCTGTGTACGACGTTAGAAGGTAAAAAGTTTCAAATATTAACGATGCAATTGAAGTGCTTATATTCCCTTGACGTGAAACATGTATCAGTTATCTTGAGTGTGTTGTGTCACCTTGTTATATTTGACCTATCAACTATAAAATAATCGTTCGCATTAATGTTACTGAATCCGTTGAATATTCTGAACACTTCTATTACAGTTCAACGGAAGTGTTTCATACGAGTACATGCGAGGAGATCTAATACTTCAACCATTGTTCATTTCAACGC
>NC_087187.1:7167500-7187500 GCF_035594125.1 Scylla paramamosain
AATGAGCATGTGTGTGTGTGTGGGTGGTGGGTGGGTGAGGTGTGTGTGTGTGTGTGTGTGTGTGTGTGTGTGTGTGTGTGTGTGTGTGTGTGTGTGTGTGTGTGTGTGTGTGTGTGTGTGTGTGTGTGTGTGTGTGTGTGTGTGTGTGTGTGTGTGTGTGTGTGTGTGTGTGTGTGTACGGGTGTGTAAGCTTGCGAGCGCGCACTCAACTGAACAACGTCTATTGGTTTAAAAATGTAATATCTGCTAAAAAATTAAATTAGCTTGGCAAATTTGAAAAGAGAGAGAGAGAGAGAGAGAGAGAGAGAGAGAGAGAGAGAGAGAGAGAGAGAGAGAGAGAGAGAGAGAGAGAGAGAGAGAGAGTGAAACGGAAAAGACATAACCCGGAACATAAAACCAAATAAAATACTACGAACGGCAAAACTACACGGAAAGGGAAGCTGCAGAAATACTCGCTAGTCCAGTGGCAGACAGACAGAGAGAGAGAGAGAGAGAGAGAGAGAGAGAGAGAGAGAGAGAGAGAGAGAGAGAGAGAGAGAGAGAGAGAGAGAGAGAGAGAGAGAGAGAGAGAGAGATCCTTTTAACCTTCACAATGATACTTTCTGTGGCTCCAATGTTTATATGCCGTTGGAAAAATATTAATATAAATAAATAAATATATCCCCGTAAATAAATAAATTATGAAAAATAGATGATCATCCAGTGTGAAAACAAATGGCGTTCTGTACGATTATTTTGTTGAATGTGTGTGTGTGTGTGTGTGTGTGTGTGTGTGTGTGTGTGTGTGTGTGTGTGTGTGTGTGTGTGTGTGTGTGTGTGTGTGTGCGCCAAAATAAAAGGTACCATGTGTTCGCTTTAGTGAATGCATCATTACTCCATCAATGAATTAAAACAAGTTATACATTTTATCTATAGCGAGTGGAACTGATTTGATTGTGTCTGTGTCTGACCGACCGACTAACTGACTGACCCTGTGTGCATTACTGGCCGACTGACGGACTGACGCTACGGGCAAACTAAATGATTGATAGGAAAACTGACTGACTGATTGACTGACGCTACTGCAAACTAAGTAACTGATAACTGAGGAAAACTGACTGACTGAGTGACTGATTACTGTGAGCTGACCGACTAACTGACTGACTGACTGACTAACGGAACGACAAATTAACTGTCTGGTAACTGAGGAAAACTGACTGACTGACTGACTGACTGACTGAGTGATTGACTGACTGACTAACTGACTGGTGCTACGATAATCTAACTGACTGATTACTGCGAGCTGCCCGACTGACTGACTGAGTGACTGACTGACTGACTAATAATGTGACAAACAGCGTGACAGTCTGACGCTGCAACAAGCTGATTGACGGACTGACTGACAATGTGACTGACTGTTTACCTGATGACGTGACAAATTGGTGACTGGCGATGCAACAAACAGATTGACTGATTAGCTGACTGTATGACAGACTGAGTGACTGACTGCTGAGTGACTGTATTATAAACCAACTGCATAACTGACGGTGTGACAAAGTTATCTAGTGATTGAATGACAGTGTGGCAAAAACGACTGACTGAGCGACTGACGGTGACAATCTGACTAAATGACTGAATATCTGCGGAGGAAACACACAAGGACTCTCTCTCTCTCTCTCTCTCTCTCTCTCTCTCTCTCTCTCTCTCTCTCTCTCTCTCTCTCTCTCTCTCTCTCTCTCTCTCTCTCTCTAACAAGGAAACAAACGACGCTCACTAACACACACACACACACACACACACACACACACACACACACACACACACACACACACACACACACACACACACACACACATCCCAAATTAGCATAATCCTGGTATGGCAATATAACAATGAAAGCACGTGACACAGTGTCGATACCTGTCACTGCTAATGATCTTGGCAAACACCTGTCCATTCACTGCGTGCACACAGGTAAACTCCTTTCCTTAAACTACTTGCAAGATTCACGGCATAATACATCTTTCTCGCTAGTTTTTATGCCACACACACACACACACACACACACACACACACACACACACACACACACACACACACACACACACACACACACACACACATCCTACAACATCACACACGCGCGCCCAATCCCTCTAACACATACACACACACACACACACACACACACACACACACACACACACACACACACACACACACACACACACACACACGCACAAGGCCCACAAATATTCCACACACAGCGAACAAGAGCACCACCACCCTGACACCACCGCCATTACGGAGGAGTAGACGTCAAAGGCAAAGTGACGTAGGTGCGGACGTGACGATGGTGGGAGAGTGGCCGCCCGCCCGCCCGCTGTGTTACGCGTCAGGAGGAGGAGGAGGAGGAGGAGGAGGAGGAGGAGGAAAGTTAAGGATGGAACGAACGATATGAACACGACAAGATCATGAAATAGAAATAATAGAAGAAAAGAAGAAAATAAATAAATAACAATAATAATAATAATAATAATAATAATAATAATAATAATAATAATAATAATAACAATAATAATAATAATAATAATAATAACAACAACAACAATAATAATAATAATAATAAAGAAGAAGAACAAGAACAAGAACAAGAAAAGATTAACGTTCAAAACAACAACAACAACAACAACAACAACAACAACAACAACAACAACAACAAGTGGAAGAAGTAGTACATACCAAGGCGAGTGACAAAATAAATCGGAGCACAGCGTAATAATTATATATTCATAACAGAAAACATGAAAGTAATTACACATGTTATCTCTCTCTCTCTCTCTCTCTCTCTCTCTCTCTCTCTCTCTCTCTCTCTCTCTCTCTCTCTCTCTCTCTCTCTCTCTCTCTCTCTCCCTTTCCAGGTATTATTAAAGCCATTCTATCTAATCAGAGCAGAAGGTGTGTATCTGATCAATCACAAGACAGTAACAAGAGGAGGCGTCACTGGGTTGCAAGGACGATGATGTAACACTGATGCAAGTAAAGTGTTTTGCAGTGTTTGATCAGCTGACCATTGGAGCACACTCGGCCTCAGTAATTACCTCCAATATTATAAATAGCTTCAAGCCTCGATTAACTGTATGTTCCGGCAGACAAGGTTTTTAATTACTGATGAATTCTAGTTTTCTTTTGACAGCTGATGTTTTAAGCCCGAGTGGCCTGTTATGTGGCTTCACCGCCGCTAATTGTTAAGAGAAGGCCTTTGTACTGCTACAGTGGGAAATAAAAACTGAAGTACATAAGAAAAGAAGAAATGAAAAGTGTCCTGCAGCGGTGGAATATAACAAAGTACACAAAGAAAAAAAAAAGAAAAAAGAATATAGCTTAGTGTCCTGCAGTGGTGGAAAATAACAACTGAAGTCGTAAGAAAAGAAGAAAAAGAGAAAAATACAGCTGTCTCGTGCAGTGGTGTATGATAGCAAATGAGGAACGCAAAGAAAGGTGTCATTAATCAACACCTTTAAACGGAAACAGTATTCGAGCAAATAAAAACAACAAACAAAAATACTAAAAAAATAAATAAATAAATAAAAAAAAAATTGCGGCACACCTACAGACAAGGGCAACCACTGATATACTTATTATTTTGCTGTTCTTAAAATGAATGGTTGTCGTAAAGCTTTTAATATATAGTAATTGTAATATGGACCCTTCAAAAAATGTATTATAATGGATCTATCAAGCACAAAAACAGCTGTGGTGGTCAATAAAACTTTCTATCTATTTATCTATCTGGCGGCACACCAAATTACAATTCCAGATCCTCGGGTCACTGTCGCCTGTTCTCTGCACTGCACGCGGAAGTCAAGGCGATCGGTTGAATTAATGACAGCCAACTTAACCTGGATTCCAAGAGTCTGTTTGGCTTCTTTCCTCTATGCAATTGTGTGTAATTACATCCAATTATCCTTGTTACTTGTTTTTTCTTATCTCTCAGATGAGGAGTGAAGCGACACCACCTGATTATGGATACTAGGAATACCCGACTTCCTAGAACCACCACCACTACTGATAGTCTCCATGGCGCAATAATATATTCCATTCATCTCATTCCTTACTTTTCCATTTCCTTGCCCTCGTTTTCTTCGAGGTACATGGCGTGCCCTCCTAACTGCTTAAATCAATCTCATTCTTTACTTTTCCATAATCTTGCCCGCGTTTTCTTCGATGTACATGGCGTGCCTTCCAAACTGCTTCTTGCTGCCAAGTTACCCTGAGGAGAGGTGGGCTGGGAGTAGCCTTCATCTTCATCATCGGCCTTCATACACTGCAAGACAAGACATACACTGCAAGACAAAGGCCTCCCCCGATGGCACAAGGGAGGGGTGAGCCACACCGCGCTGCTCTGGCTCAGGGAGTCCTGGAAGAGTTGCGGGCTGCAGAGTTGCAATGTCACAACTCCTCGGATTACGTCTTGCACCTACACTGCTGCGAGGACACGGCAATAGCTTTTATTTTATTTATTTTTTTTTCTGTGCGTGACGGAGGGCAGCTAAGCGAAAACACACACACACACACACACACACACACACACACACACACATGATGGATCGTGGCTTTAGTAAATGATATTGCTATGTTACGATATGTACTTATTATAATTAGCAATAAACATTACTTACTTACTTACTTACTTACTTACTTACACACACACACACACACACACACACACACACACACACACACACACACACACACACACACACACACACACACACACACACACACACACACACACACACACACATACAGACACACATAAATAAATAAATAAATAAAACAAAACATTATTTGCCGTTCCTACAACTTAAAAGAAAGTAAAAATTCGGATAATGAGGCCACTTCAGTTTAGGAGACACCTTAATACTATTCTCTTGAAACAGCTCAAGTCATAGGAAAGATAATTAGTTGCATGCAGGTGAGAGTAAGTGGAAAGTCTGGCGGAGCTATGCGGCAGCAGGTGGGTGGTGGACTGGGTCAGCAAGCCCAGCAGAGCAGTAACCATGGAAATGACGCAAGAACACAGCAAGGAAAGCAACATTCAAGCGGGTGTGAGAGATTGTAGACAGTTAAAGGAGATGAGTTGATGAGGCGATAAACTTTTGACTCCACGCTGCTCAGTAAACATACAAGAAGACAGACTAAAAACGTCTCTACCTGACATGGAAGAAGCCTTGTTTTATTCCATCCTGTTAACCCACATACTGTAACAAACAATAGCAATACGAGGCTCAACAGATACCTCCATTACAAACCAACAGATCTTCTGGTGTGTGTTTCTTCCCAAGTAAACAAGACGAAGGGACTGCAACATACGAAGTTCTGAACAACATAACTTCAATAAATGACCAGAACAAACAAATGTATCAGTAAACACATAAACACAACACACACAGCAGCTCACCCTACAGCAATACAGTCACCCAATCATGTATTCACCACACACCTGTAACCAGAGGGAGGGGAAGGAAAGGGAGTACGTGTGTAATGATTAGGCTGACGAGGAAAGGGTGAAGGAAAGCCACGTAAAGGGTGAGAGGGGAGAGAAAGGTGAGTAATAAGGGTGAGAGGTGAGAGAAGTAGGGCGGCGGGGGAGGACAGGGGGGAGGAGGGGAGAAATCGCCTGTGATGTGATCGAGTAATTGAAATTTCATGGGAGACCAGAACGCGATATTGTGGTTGACTGCTTTGTTTAATGGCAGGAGAAGGGAGGGTGGGAGGAGGAGGAGGAGGAGGAGGAGGAGGAGGAGGAGGAGGAGGAGGAGGAGGAGAAATGGATGATAGGTATGGAATATGAAGGTGTGTGTGTGTGTGTGTGTGTGTGTGTGTGTGTGTGTGTGTGTGTGTGTCTGTGTGTGTGTGCAGGCGTGTGAGCGTGGCGAGTGAGATAAGAGGTCAAGAGCGTGAAATAGAGGACAGGACTAATAACAACCAATCATAAAACGAGTCAGCCGTGACGTCACAAAGGCAATACGCTCGTGCACCAATGACAGCGCTCAATGTATAGCAGCCGGCCAATAAAAACACGCGTCCATGTGTCCCCACGACCTGCTGGCGCTGTGATTGGCTGAAAATCTAATCAGGTCGTAATGTTTGTGGATTGGAGGGCGAGAAGGATTCATGATTCAAACACAGTCATTTCTTGTCCCATTAAACTCTCTTTTGGCCGCGGTTTCCTGTCTTTTTATCAATTGTAACGTTGCTGGGTACGTTCTATTGTTTTTTTTCGTATTTTCTTCCTTTTTATGTGTTTTTTCTTCCTCTTTTATTTGTTTTTTTTTCTTTTTTTTTCTTTTCTACTTTGTCTTTTTTCTTTTCTATTTCCTATTTGACTTTTTTCTTCCTTTTTATTTGTCTTTTTTCTTCCTTTTTATTTGCATTCTTCCTTTTTGATTTGTCTTTATTCCTTCCTTTACATTTGTCTTTTCTTCCTTCCTTTTATTTGTATTTTTCCCTCATTTATTTTTTTCTTCTTCTTCCTCCTTTTTATTTGCCTTTTTTTTCCCATAAGTTAATTCTCATGTTGTTTCTTATCAGTTCTACTTTTCACTTCCCTATTTCCTTTTCAATGTTAATTCTTATTTATTCTATATATATATATATATATATATATATATATATATATATATATATATATATATATATATATATATATATATATATATATATATATATATATATTTTTTTTTTTTTTTTTTTTTTGTGTGTGTGTGTTTTACTTTATAATTTTCCTTCCATTTCAATTCTAGTTTTGCTCTGTCTTTATTTCCTCACGTTTCCTCTCATTTCCAATCTAATTATTCGGTATTCTTCATTTATATATATATATATATATATATATATATATATATATATATATATATATATATATATATATATATATATATATATATATATATATATATATATATATATATATATAAGGGGAATTTTGATGAATGTATAATATGTAAATGAAAGACATCAAGTAATTAGAACCAAAATGTGAGGAAGCTTGAAAAAAAAAAAAACAGGAATAGAAGGGGTTATATATACCAAGAAAAGTGAAAGGTAATTGTGATGGACTTAGAATATATATATATATATATATATATATATATATATATATATATATATATATATATATATATATATATATATATATATATATATATATATATATATATTCTAAGTCCATCACAATTACCTTTCACCTTTCTTGGTATATATAACCCCTTCTATTCCTGTTTATTTTTTTTTTTCAAGCTTCCTCACATTTTGGTTCTAATTACTTGATGTCTTTCATTTACATATTATACATTCATCAAAATTCCCCTTACATCTTTCATGGTATATATATATATATATATATATATATATATATATATATATATATATATATATATATATATATATATATATATATATATATATATATATATATATATATATATATATATATATATATATATATATATATATATATATATATATTAAGCTGCTCTACATTTGTTTTTTTTTTCTTTTATTCACTATTTCTTCAGCTTTCCTCACATTTCCGTTAAAATCACTTCGTCTTTCATTTATATATACGAGTATTCAACATCCATCGAAATTCCCTTCTACCTTTCTTGATATGTGTAGGCCCTGTTCCTTTTTATCTATTCATTTTTTTTCTTTCACGTCTCCTCACATTCCCTTTATAATTACTTCATGTCTTTCACTTACTCAACACCAATCAAAATTATACTCAACATCAATCAAAATTCCCTTCCACCTTTCTTGGTACACACGTATAAGCTGTTGTGTTCTTTTTCTTGTTCACGTTTCCTTGATTCCCATTCTAAATTACTCGACACCGTTCATTGTAGATTTCTTGGTATGTGTAGGCCGCTCTCTTCCTTTGTCTTTGTACACCTTCACGAGAACGTCCAGTTACATCTGTGCATTCTGCGATATACAACACAGTGTTTCTCTTGATTCCTCAGTATGTCAGATTCTTTCTCCTTGAGTGTCTGTCTGTCTCTCTCTGTGTGTGTGTGTGTGTGTGTGTGTGTGTGTGTGTGTGTGTGTGTGTGTGTGTGTGTGTGTGTATGAAATATATTGTATTCTATGCTTACAGGATCTGCATTTATTTATGTTTCACCGTCTTTGTCTGTCTGTCTCTGTGTGTCTATTTACACGTAATACAAATATACGTGTTCTTTGATGTATGAGTGCTCTCTCTCTCTCTCTCTCTCTCTCTCTCTCTCTCTCTCTCTCTCTCTCTCTCTCTCTCTCTCTCTCTCTCTCTCTCTCTCTCTCTCTCTCTCTCTCTCTCTCTCTCTCTCTCTCTCTCTCTCTCTCTCTCTCCTGTGCCCTGCGTCCTTCTATATTTGTTCTTCCAATTACGCAACCACCCCCCCTCTCTCTCTCTCTCTCTCTCTCTCTCTCTCTCTCTCTCTCTCTCTCTCTCTCTCTCTCTCTCTCTCTCTCTCTCTCTCTCCCACTTGTCTCCTGCCATCTTCCTGTCACCTGCTTGCCTGGTGGTGTAGAGGCAAGCGAGGATGTTCTATTGGTCTAGCAAACCCAGGTGAGCGTAGGTAGAGTCCAGTCCACTCCAACTGATTTCCCGGCAGGAGGAGGGGGAGGAGGAGGAGGAAGAGGAAGAGGATAGTGCAAGAGGAATGAGGGAAAAGGGATGAAGGTAACAAGGGAAAAAGTGAGAATGATGAGGATTAGAGAGGAGGTGGAGGAGGGAGGAGGGAGGAGGAGGAGGAGGAAAGTGATTATAAGAGAGGGATGAGAAGGAAAGGAGATGAAAAATGAGTATATGGTGATGGAAAGGAGCGATGATAAATGATAAGTGAGAGGAAGAGAAGAGAATGGAAGGTTATAGAAGAAAGTGAAGGGGAAACAAGGAGCAAGAATAAGAAAAGAAGGGAAAGAATAGGAAAGAGAAAGAACGAGGAGGGAAGAAAAAAGATAAGAAGAAAAGAAAATAAAAAAAGGAAAGAGAAGAAATAAGAAGGGAACAGAAGAGAAGGAAAGGGAAGAGAAGATGATTAAGAAACGAAAAGAAGAGAAGGAAAGGAAAGAAAAAAGGAAAGGAAAAGGGAAAGATGGGAAAAGGAAGAACAGAGTAAAGGTGCACAAAGAAGCAGATAAGGAAAAGAGAATGAAAAGTGATGAATATATGATAAGCCAAAAAAGGGGAAGAACTGATGACGATAAATATAGGAGAAGAGAAGTGAATGAAGGAGAGAGGAAGAGAAGTGGACGAGGGAAAGGGAAAAGGTGATGAGAGGAGGGGAGATAATGAAGATGAGAGAGAGAGAGAGAGAGAGAGAGAGAGAGAGAGAGAGAGAGAGAGAGAGAGAGAGAGAATAAGATTGGACACCTCTCATCCATCCTTCCTTCCTTCCTTCCTTCCTTCCTTCCTTCCTTCCCATTCCTCCCAGCCTTCGCTCCCCCCACCCCTCACCTCTCACTTCACCCTTCACTTCTTCCCTTCAGCCAGTCTGATTAACTAGGCTTCCGACTGCCTGGGTGACAAGCTGGATGACTAGACTGGCCCGCCTCTCTCTCTCTCTCTCTCTCTCTCTCTCTCTCTCTCTCTCTCTCTCTCTCTCTCTCTCTGAAGATATTGTAGTTTAAGTGAGTAAAGCACGTGACGGAAGAATGTGAATGATGAATGAGTGGTGGTGGTGGTGGTGGTGGTGGTGGTGGTGGTGGTGGTGGTGGTGGCGGTGGTGGTGGTGGTGGTGGTGGCGGAGTAAAGGGAGAGTGGGATTTGTTGATTACTGGATATTCAGCACAAAAATACACTAAAAGAATGCGTATGAAAAATAAATGTTTGACGTAACAGTCCATGAAAAATACAATAAAAAACAGTAAAAAGAATGGTTTGTATTTTTGGGGGTAGAGAGAGAGAGAGAGAGAGAGAGAGAGAGAGAGAGAGAGAGAGAGAGAGAGAGAGAGAGAGAGAGAGAGAGAGAGAGAGAGAGAGAGAGACGGAAAATAAATAATAATTCAGCATTAGAGGGCGCCACCAACACCACGACCACTACCAACACCACCACCACCACGACCACCACCATCAAAAGCAACAACAACAACAACAACAACAACAACAGCAAATTGCCACCATAATCACCAACAAAAACAACTACAACCAAAACACGAACATCACAAAACATACTTCATAACAACAACAACAACAACAACAACAACATCAACTATTACTACTACTACTACTACTACTACTACTACTACAACTACTACTACTACTACTACTACTTCAGGATAAAAGTGACATCATTCGATATAACTCTTGCTTTTCCTAATTCCCTATCATTCTCCCATCTTATCCTTTATCTATCGTTTCCCTATTCCATTCTCCTTTCCCTCCCTGTCTTCCATCAGTCTCTATTTTACTCCTCTCCCTTCTATGTTCTTTTACTCTACGTGTTCATCTTTTCTCCCTACTCTCTCTCTCTCTCTCTCTCTCTCTCTCTCTCTCTCTCTCTCTCTCTCTCTCTCTCTCTCTCTCTCTCTCTCTCTCTCTCTCTCTCTCTCTCTCCCTATTTTCTTAACATTTTCCATCTATATTACCTCTCACCCCTCGCTTTCATCCTCCTAGTTTCTCCCAGTGCTCCCTCACATGTGGCTAACAAAAAGAGTTTATCAATAGTTCGATGACGAGTAGTTAGTATCGTTATATAAAAGCAATCACCTTATAGTTTGTTTCCTTATCATTTATCATACAGCGATGTTTACTTGCGTGTTGGTAAATGGAGGCGCTAGTCGTACACCATTAATGAACAGTGAAGTGGATCAAAGAAGTGTGTTGTATAAGCGTATTGCAGTGACGTATTACCTGCGATCAATATCAATCTACCTATTTATCCAGGTATTTTTATGTAACTAGGTCTTCCTATTCTCCTCCTTCTCCCTCTCGCTCCCACTCTCACTTCCCGGATAACAAAAATTTCAAGGCACATTTCAACATCAGATTGTCAATTGTGTATATTTAATCCATGTTTCTCTCTCTCTCTCTCTCTCTCTCTCTCTCTCTCTCTCTCTCTCTCTCTCTCTCTCTCTCTCTCTCTCTCTCTCTCTCTCTCTCTCTCTTTCACCACACAACGTTCGCAAAACCAAGGAAGCGAAAATTCTTTGGCTTCCCCTTGCCTCAGTGACGCTATTTCATTCCTCCCTTCCTCCCTCCTCCATCATCTTCCCCTTCCCTTCCCCCTGCCATATCCTCTTTCCTCCATTTCTCCTCTTTCATAGCATTCCTCCTTACACCCCTTTCCTCCAGCGTCGCCAACCATCCATCGCAACCCTATCCTTCTCTTTCCCATCACCTCTCTCTCTCTCTCTCTCTCTCTCTCTCTCTCTCTACCCTCTCACCTTTCCCCCTCCCTCCCTCTCCCACTGCCTTCCTCCTGCCACATACTTTCCACAATCCACACAAACAACACCACGAAAGGAGGAAAAAGTGAAATTGCGTACAAGAGAGAGAGACAAGAAGGAGGCACCAACAACGATCACTGTCAAGGAGGAGGAGGAGGAGGAGGAGGAGGAGGAGGAGGAGGAGGAGGAGGAGGAGGAGGAGGAGGAGGAGGAGGAAGACACAACAAGGAGTGAAGGAGCGTGACGAAAAGATAGCACGATAAAAGAAATACAAGAAGACACAAGGATCAAGCAGGAGTAAGAGGAGGAGGAGGAGGAAGAGGAAGACTAAGCAGAAACCCTCCTCTGGCATTTAATTTTCCTCAATGCAAGACCTGTTGTCCATTCTGCTTTGTCTCACGCGGAGGAGGAAAAATTGGTACTGGAGGAGCAGAAGACAATGACAGGAGGAGGAGGAGGAGGAGGAGGAGGAGGAGGAGGTGGAGACAGTGTGGAAGGAGGCGAAAAAAGGAAGGGATCTGAATGGATGAGGGAGGAGGAGGAAGGGATGAAGATGGAGAAAGAAGTGAAAGGAGAAAGGAGGAACGAAGGAAGGAAGGAAGGAGGATAACGCTGAAGGAAAGGAGAGAGGAAGGAGAGAAAGAGAAGCTTGGTGGGGAAGGAGGAGGAAGAAGAAGAATGCACAAGAAAGAATAAGTCTGAAGAAAGAGGAGGAATCTGAAAACATAAAAAAGAGGAAGGAAGGGAAGAAGGAAGGAAGGAAGGAAGGAAGGAAGGAAGGAAGGAAGGAAGGAAGGAAGGAAGGAAAGGAAAGAAAAAGAGAAGGAAAAGGAAGAGGAAATAAAAGGGGATGGAGCAAAGAAGGGAAAGAATGAAAATAGAATGGAAAGAAAGGAGGAAAATAGAACAGAAACAAAGAAAGAAGGAAGGAAGGAAGGAAGGAAGGAAGGAGGAGGAGAAGGAAGAGGAGGAGAGCGAGGAAAGTATCAAGGATTTGCGGAGACACTCCGGAAACGAGCGACTAGTGGATTGCATTCTTTCCTGCACGATGAGGAGGAGGAGGAGGAGGAGGAGGAGGAGGAGGAGGAGGAGGAGGAGGAGGAGGTGGTGGGAGTACAGGCGGACAAAGTAATAAAAGGCACTGGAAAGAAAAGGAAAAAACAATATATCAGGTAATGAAAGAAGAAGGAGATTGATTACTAGAAGAAGGATAAGGCAAGGAAAGAAAACAATGTAAAGGAAAAAAGAGTAAATAAGAAAAAGAAAGACAATGGAAAGAAAAAGACAAAATAATAAAAGACAATGGAAAGAAACAGGGAAAAAAAGAAAAAAACATCAGGGAATAACAGAAATGGACGGAAATCAATTATGACAAGAGCGAAGAAAAAGATGGAAGGAAATTAAGCAAGAAATCCAATTCTATTCCATACACTACATAGCTTCCCTCCTCGCACACAATGAAACACAAAGGATGAACAAACGCTGCGTGCGCGCACGCACGCATGCACGCACACACACAAAAGAACACAATGAAAGAACAAACCGCTGCACCTGCACAGCACACGCACGCACACACACACACACACACACACACACACACACACACACACACACACACACACACACACACACACACACACACACACACACACACACAGACACACACACAAAGGAAGAACAAACCGCTGCCCACACAAAGGAACACAAATGAAGAACAAACCGCTGCACCACTATTTACTCTTATTAGGCCTGTGATAAGCTATGGATTCTTATCGAGACTAAGAGACGAGGGACAGTAAAGGTGAAGGCTCCTCCCTACCACCCTTCCTAAGATCGCCTCCCTACCCCATCTCCCTCCCCACCCAAGCCATCACATCACCCACCTTACTCTGGCACCTCTTCCCTATTTCCAACCCTGACACCGTAATAATATTCACACCCACCTCCCTTCTCTCTCTCTCTCTCTCTCTCTCTCTCTCTCTCTCTCTCTCTCTCTCTCTCTCTCTCTCTCTCTCTCTCTCTCTCTCTCTCTCTCTCTCTCCTTTCCGTTGCCTTTCTACTCCTATAAATTTTTCCCCTCCTCCTCTTCCTCCTTCTCCTCCTCCTCCTCTTATTCCTCCTTCTCTTCCCCCTCCTCCCCTTTTCTGCACTATTATGTCACTCCCACTAATAGAGAGAGCAGCCAAACAGCCAAATAAGGACCTCAGAGTCTGCTGCTGTTTGGACTTCCTTTGTATTCCTTTGTATTCCGTCTCGTCCTCTTCTTCTTTATCCTCCTCCTCTTCCTTCTCCTTCTCCTCCATCCTCCTTCCTTCTCCTCTTCCTCCTCCATCCTCCCTTCCTCCTCCTCTTCCTCCTCCTCCTCCTCTTCCTGCTGCTGCTCCTCCTCACACGTATTTCCATCTCCTACTCATATCAGAGACCCAGTTGTAAAATCCCCAGAACTCCCCAGCTTCCTCTTTAATACCCTTGATAATTGTTCTTACTTCGTCTTAAAAACAATTAATGGTGTCTTACAAATTAGTTCCCTCAAAATTGTGTGTGTGTGTGTGTGTGTGTGTGTGTGTGTGTGTGTGTGTGTGTGTGTGTGTGTGTGTGTGTGTCCATTGCTCCCTGAAATCACACTCAAAGCCTTCCCTTTCCTCTATCCCCATTTCCCCCATTCCCCTCCAGCCTCGCCCTTACTAAAACTTATATACCATTCCTTCCACAAACTCCCCACAAAGACGGTAAGAAATATTTCCATTAAGAGTTCCAAAAGGCATTCTCCATATTCTCTCTCTCTCTCTCTCTCTCTCTCTCTCTCTCTCTCTCTCTCTCTCTCTCTCTCTCTCTCTCTCTCTCTCTCTCTCTCTCTCCTTCTCTACCTGGCAGGACACACGACCCCCACTAGTGCTATCGTAAGGACGTGGCAGTTTCCTTATCTCTCCCATGATACCCGCGCTGCTGTGAGTAATGTGATGCACGTACACGCACCCACGCTCTCTCACACACACACATACACACACACACACACACATACCTGAATCTCTTCCCCCCCCACAAAACACTAAGGTCCTCCCTCTCTCTCTTTCTTTGATAATAATAATAAGGAAGGAGGAGAAGAAGAAGGAGGAGGAGGAGGAGAAGAAGAGGACGAAGGAAGGAGAAGGAGGAGGAGGAGGAAGAAGAAGAAGAAGAAGAAGAAGAAGAAGAAGAAGAAGAAGAAGAAGAAGAAGAAGAAGAAGAAGAAGAAGAAGAGAAAGAATAGGGGAAATGTGGAAGAAGAGCAAGGAATAAAAGGAAAACCGAAGTTAAAAAGTAGGAGAGGGAAGAAAGAAGGCGTTTGGAAGAAAGATAAGGAGAGTAAGGGAAGAGAAAGGAAAGGAAAAGATAAAGAAAAGGATGATAAGAGGGAAAAGTGTCGGAAAAGAATATTTGGAAAGCAAGATGTAGAAGTAGGAAGGTATTTGGAAGATGGACACAGAGGGAGAGGGGACTGGAAATGGAGGGAGGAGGGATGGAGAGAAAGGTGTGGAGAAAAATGCTGAAAGGAAACACTGGCTGGTAAAGCGAAGAGGAAGGGGCATGGGAAGAAAAAAATCGGCAGGAGGATGAATATACAAACGAATATACAAAGCAAACATCAAGAGACCAGGTGATCCTCGAGAGTGCATGAAGGATAGAGAAGAGTGAGTGTCCATGTTTGCGCAAGTCCTGGAGGCTGAGGCGCCGCAGCGAGGAGGGCGGCAAAACTGCTACCTGGACGTGCAGGGGTAAGGATAGACTTCCAATAGTAATAAAGCCTACTGGAAGAGTCATGAAAGGTTAAGAGGCGGGGAGAGGACCAACGCGCATCCACTCCTGCAGACAGATCGCCCACTGTCACAGCACGTCGGCAGGTGTGTGGAGGGCTACAGCGGGTGTGAAGTGTACATATGTAGGGAGGGCATGGCATCAGATTAAGACTCGGGACATCATCAGCTTTGACCATTTTAGATTACTGATTAATGGTCGGTGCCAAGACAAGACCGGCGGCAGAAGAGAATCACTGCAAGCACTGCCACACAGGTGAGTCTGAGTGCACGTGTCCCAAAGGTGAGTATTTACTACACCTAACACGATCGTCTGTCCACTAAAAGATGAGCTGAGCACGCTGGGTCAGCCTATAAATCCACAAGCTGATCGGTGACTGGGTGCTGTTATATATTTATAATTCAGTGATCTTTCATTGGTCCAGTTATGTTTTATGTTAATTTTTCAGTAAGAGTGTTTGATTGTGTTTAACATATGAACACAAGTAAGCAATAATCACAACAATGAAGCTTATCATACAGAATAAAAGGTTAATAAAGAATATTTATCAGTGGATACATAGCCAACGTTGCGTCAAGTACATGAGTGTAAGGCAAAGGTACCCCAACGCACGCACGCGGGCACACAACCTTATAGCGGAACTAACAATATATTATAATGAGGGTTGATAGCAGTTACTGTGAGAGAGAGAGAGAGAGAGAGAGAGAGAGAGAGAGAGAGAGAGAGAGAGAGAGAGAGAGAGAGAGAGAGAGAGAGAGAGAGAGAGAGAGAGAGAGAGAGAGAGAGAGAGAGAGAGAGAGAGAGAGAGAGAGAGAGATCAGGGGATAGCTTTGTACTGTTAGGTATTTGCTTTCTTTCCTGCAAACACAAACGTAAAAGGAGAAAAGAAAGAAAGTCAATTCCAAACAAACACGGAGAGTTACGGAAAGAATCACACACACACACACACACACACACACACACACACACACACACACACACACACACACACACACACACACACTGTAATTACAAGCAAACTGTGACCAAGAAAAACTAACTTTGGGACATGCCAGGAGTAACAAAGAAGTGTTCTTAGACGTGCGCACGTACATACACACGTACACGCACACGCACACACATACACACACACACACAGCAGTAGTACTAGTAGAGGTGGTGGTGTGGTAGTAGTAATAGCAGTAGCAGCAGCAATAAAAGGAGAAGCAACAGCGACAGCAACACACACACACACACACACACACACACACACACACACACACACACACACACACACACACACACACAAACACCAAGTAAACAATCAGGTAGATAATAAAATAAGCAAGTTCCAAATCACAGGAACTGAAGGCATCACCATGAATGCAGATGAATAAAGACAGCCAACACACACACACACACACACACACATTCTCACACACACACACACTCTCTCTCTCTCTCTCTCTCTCTCTCTCTCTCTCTCTCTCTCTCTCTCTCTCTCTCTCTCTCTCTCTCTCTCTCTCTCTCTCTCTCTCTCTCTCTCTGCCTGCAAGTCGGTGAGGTTCATGGTCCGCCTTGACAAATAGCACAGAGATAACAGAACAACCAACAAATGCAGATACATTCAGAGAACTTTACCTCTTGGACGTGTGTGGGCGTGGTCGAGGTGCGGTGGGCGTGGTGGGGGTGGTGGGCGTGAGGACAGGGAGACGAGAGGAACAAGAGACCTTCAGACAAGATAAACCTACTTCTCCTCCTTTCTCCTCCTCCTCCTTGAACTGAGGAAGTTGTATACAAAGGAGAAAACTGTCGAGGAGAAAGAGAAGCTGTAAGTAGAGAGAGTGATGAGGTTTGAACTATGATAATGATGATGATGATGGTGGTGATGGTGATGATGGTGATGATGATGGTGATGTTGATGGGTGATGACGGCGACGATGACGATAACAACATCAACAACAACAACAACAACAACAACAACAACATCAACTAGTGACAGTAGTAGTAGTAGTAGTAGTAGTAGTAGTAGTAGTAGTAGTAGCAGTAGTACCACCACCACCACCACCACCACCACCACCACTACCAGTAATGCAAACATGAACTCACATTTTCTTCATCCTAAACTTTCGCTACCTCCTTGTCAACTCGTTATCTCGCACACCTGCTGGCTCGCTGCGTCCTCCACCTTCCCTCTTCATACCTGCCTCTCATTATTAAGAACAGGACTAGCTCAGCGTCTTGCCTGCTTCCTCATCTCTGCTTTTCAATATTAAGTTTTTACCTGATGAATCGGCGAAGTGTGAAGATAATTTTGTGACGATGTTTACAGGAAGGAAGCTCTCCACGCACACACACAGACACAGACACACACACACACACACAGACACAGACACACACACAGACACACACACACACACACACACACACACGCACAGGGAGACGCAGGTGTGCATGGGCGTGACACCTGCACAATGGCTGGCTGAGTGGGAGATTAGGACAGCTCTCCCTCCCACCCACCATCCCCCTCCTCTTACTTCCTCAGCCTCTCCTCTTCCTCTCTCACTCCTGACTTGCAGATTTGCTGACTTGTTCTCTCTCTCTCTCTCTCTCTCTCTCTCTCTCTCTCTCTCTCTCTCTCTCTCTCTCTCTCTCTCTCTCTCTCTCTCTGCTCCTGTTCTCTTTCTTCACCCTACTTCCCTTTTTTCCCATCCTTTCCCTTTTTTTCATCCCTTTCCATTTCTCTCTCTTTCCATTTTTTCCTCCACCAGTTGCTTTTCTCTCCCCATCTACCTTCTCTCCACGGTCATTCCAATTCCTCGCTTTCATCCACGTTTCCTCCATTTGCCCACTTTCTGTAATTAATACCAAACTTCCTCTCATTTTCCTTACCTCTTTATGATTAATTTCGTCTTACACACTTTACATTACACTTCATTTTCCTTCCTTTCTCACTCCACCCACTTAGCCATCTGTTCATCTGTCCTTCCTTCCATCCATCCATCACGCTTTCCTCTCCCTCATTTCAGGTCTCCCTTCCTTCATGTATAATTTCCATTCTACTCTCCCACCATCCTCCTCCTCCTCCTCCTCCTCTTCCTCCTTCTCCTCATTTCCCACTCAATCAACTCCCCCTCCCTCCTATTCCTTCTCCAATTCCCTCACGCGTTCACACACACACACACACACACACACACTCTCTCTCTCTCTCTCTCTCTCTCTCTCTCTCTCTCTCTCTCTCTCTCTCTCTCTCACCTAAACGCCAACCCTTTGACTGCCCTCCCTCCCCCCAACCTCTTCCATCTTGGCCCAAAACTGACTGACGGCGACAGACGTGAAACAACAGACCAATTTTCCCTCAGTCAAGTAAGATCCGTCAAGGGAGGAGGTTGACTGAATCGCCGAGGGGCACACTGGGGAGGAGAAGGGGAGGGGGTGAGGGGAGGCCACGAGTTGCACTGGTGTGAAGAGGTAAAGGGGATGGAAGGTAGGGAGTGGAAGAGAAGGAGGAATTGGAGAGAGAGAGAGAGAGAGAGAGAGAGAGAGAGAGAGAGAGAGAGAGAGAGAGAGAGAGAGAGAGAGAGAGAGAGAGAGACAAAGACAGAAAGACAGACAGACAGACAGACAGACAGACAGACAGACAGACAGACAGGCAGGCATGCAGAGACAAAGTAAGACAGACATATACTGACAGATAGATAAACACACACACACACACACACACACACACACACACACACACACACACACACACACACACACACACACACACACACACACACACAGAAAGACAGATCAGAAGGCAGTCAGGCAGTCAGTCAGGCAGACAAGAACAGACAGGCACACAGACAGACAGACAAACATGACAATAGACAAGGAGACATACAAAGAAATATAAAGACAAGGATGCATGAACGAACACACACACACACACACACACACACACACACACACACACACACACACACACACACACACACACACACACACGGATACAGATAAGCAAACGGACACACAAAAGAAACAAAGAAAACATAAATTGAGGGAAGGTTAAGAGAAGCATGGAGATAAAAGAGAAATCATAAGTCGGGAGTCTGAATGAGAGAGAGAGAGAGAGAGAGAGAGAGAGAGAGAGAGAGAGAGAGAGAGAGAGAGAGAGAGAGAGAGAGAGAGAGAGAGAGAGAGAGAGAGAGAGAGAGAGAGAGAGAGAGAGAGAGAGAGAGAGAGAGAGAGAGAGAGAGAGAGAGAGAGAGAGAGAGAGAGAGAGAGAGAGAGAGAGAGAGGCGAACAAAGGCTGATGCGAAATGGGAGAAGAAGAAGAAGAAGAAGAAGAAGAAGAAGAAGAAGAAGAAGAAGAAGAAGAAGAAGAAGAAGAAGAAGAAGAAGAAGAAGAAGAAGAAGAAGAAGAAGAAGAAGAAGAAGAAGAAGAAGAAGAAGAAGAAGAAGAAAACAAGACAGGCAAGAGTATTGGAAGCTTCAAAAACAAACTTTCCATTATCACAGTTACCAAAAAAAAAAAAAAAAAAACATAACTTAGAAGACGAAGATGAAGAGATAGAAAAGGGAGAGAAAGAGACAGAGAGAGAGAGAAGAAAAAGCAATACACGCAGCAAGAATAATTTGAACTCGTTGCAAAAAAGAAAAAAAAAGTTTCTCTGCCATCGATTGAAAAGTTGGGTTTATGAGGAGGAGGAGGAGGAGGAGGAGGAGGAGGAGGAGGAGGAGGAGGAGGAGGAGGAGGAGGAGGAGGAGGAGGAGGAGGAAATTAACGGAAAGCGCTGATATTGCAGAGACGAGATACTGAAGCTGCAAAT
>NC_087187.1:7190000-7195000 GCF_035594125.1 Scylla paramamosain
TTCCTTGTTTACTCTCCTTTTCATGCATTTCTTCCTCTTCTTCTTCCTCCTTACTTGCTTCTCTAGTCTTCATCCTCGTCCTTCTCTTCCTTTCCCTCCACCTCCCTTCCTTTCTCTTCCTCCTCCTCCTCCTCCTCATCCTTGCAGGCTCCCACTCTCAATATGTTTTTGATTTCCCTTGTTTCTGGACCTTCTTTTTCGCTCATTCTCTTATTTTTTCTTCTTCTTTTCTTCTTTTCTTCTTCTCATCAACGAAGCTTTTGTCTCCCTTCCGCAAATTTTCTTTTTTATCGCATGCTTTTTTTAATTATCCTCCTCTCCCTCCTTTCACTCTCAGCACTTCTTTCTTTTACACATCGCTTTATTATTTTTTTTCTCTCCTCGCCCTCCTCCTCCTCCTCCTGCTCCTGCTCCTCCTGCTCCTCCTCCTCCTCCTCCCCTCATTAAACTCGCTCTGAAAGCAAGGTAATGTAATAAAGAAAGGGGCATCCACTTGAGAGAGAGAGAGAGAGAGAGAGAGAGAGAGAGAGAGAGAGAGAGAGAGAGAGAGAGAGAGAGAGAGAGAGAGAGAGAGAGAGAGAGACCCACGATCAAAAGATGCTACACGGTTCACGAAAATCACAAAATGGCAAGCGAACTCAATTTTAACACAGAAAGAAAATAACAAATGGCCAGTAGTAATGAGAATAATACAATCACCGAGCGAACACCGTGACTTTCCAGGAACACCGACCATTAAAAATACACGTGGAATTACCGGGAATCATCATGGACTTTACCAGACTCCAGTGACGCGTGAAGGGAAACGGGTAAAGTGACACCACGCATAAAGGTAAGCTAAAGAATGAGAGAGAGAATGGAAGAGAAGGATGGGAGACAGAAAGGGAGGAAGAAAACTGATGGCTAAAATTTTATATTGCAGGGTTTAATCTTACCAGGAAATGCTGTACGGAATTTAATCTCTCTCTCTCTCTCTCTCTCTCTCTCTCTCTCTCTCTCTCTCTCTCTCTCTCTCTCTCTCTCTCTCTCTCTTGAAACGGACTCTAAATATTAAAGAAGCTATTACACGGACAGACCGGATCCCAAGTAACTTAAATACAAATATGTTACACGTTATGTAAAAGCGATATTTTTCAGACTGATTTAAAGTAATGTAAGCCCCGCCCCATTTCAGTCTATCTCTGCACTCTGCCCCTCCTATGGTACATCACTGACCTGGATGGACAAGCCCCGCCCTCTGTTGCCAGTTGTCAGTTGTTGTTAATCCGAACTGGGTATTTTCTGAGGAGTAATAAATGTTACAGACCATCCAAGCCGAGAGAGAGAGAGAGAGAGAGAGAGAGAGAGAGAGAGAGAGAGAGAGAGAGAGAGAGAGAGAGAGAGAGAGAGAGTCAAACAATCAGGCTAGCAGGCAGGCAGGCAGGCAGGCAGGCAGGCAGGCAGACAGGCAGACAGTCAGGCAGGCAAGCAGGCAGGCAAGCAAGCAAGCAAACAAGCAAACGAACAAACAAGCAAACAAACAAAGAAATGGACAGACAAACAGAAAGAAACAGACAAGCAGACAGACAGAGAAGGAGAAAGAGACACGCAGGGAGGCGGAGAGACGACAAAAGTAATCATGACACAAACAACAAAGTGAAAAGAAATGTGAAGAAACTGGAAGACAGGAAACGAGTGAACGAAAAATGTAAAATCAAGGAATCAAGAAAATAAGAAATGACATAAGATGACTGTAATAAATAATAAAATGAAACAGGTGTGAGGTTGTACGCTGCTCATCACAGAACAATACCTTTAATGACACTTGCGAAATATAAATAACCAAGAATTATGTATACCTTTAACCCTTTCACTACTACACCAATTTCATTCTTTAATGTCTGTAACTTTTTAGACAGTTTTTTTTTTGTGTCAGGCTCTCGTAAATATTTTGTAGCTTAAAGAGACAAAATTAACTTGTTTCCCTCTTTTCTCTCCCGTGTCTCCATGCAAAGTTTTTTACAGTGGTAGGAAGGTTAAGGAAGGGTAACCATACAAGCAAAAGGGTTAAGCTCTATCATGTAATCCAAATAAATAAGAACTGAATTACTGCATCACTCTCAGACATTACCGACGATTTAGAAACGTACACCAAAATTTCAAAAGCTAACAGTATTACCAGGCAGAAAAAAATAACACAACAGCTCTCCAGATTTAATAGAAAAAAGGAAAAGAAAAAAAGAAAAAGGGAATCAAAGACTGACTTGCATTAATATCATCGACTGCAGGATCGCATGAAAGGAAATATGTAGCAAGATATAAAAAGATCAACATTACCCAACCAGTGAAAAAAAAAAGGATGACAGGAATATGAGAAAATAATGAAACAATACCAACCAGAGATTTGAACTAAGCTCTCACATTTTTCCTCACCTCTTTCATCTCCTCCTCTTCCTCCTCCTCCTCCTTCTCCTCCTCCTCCTCCTCCTCCTCCTCCTCCTCCTCCTCCTCCTCCACCTCCTCCTCCTCCTCTTCCTAACTCTTCTTCTCATCTTTCTCCTCCCCTCCTTTTCCTCATTTTTCTTCGCATCCTTCTTCTCTCCTCTTCCTTATTCTTCTTCTCATCCTCCTCCTCCTCCTCTCTTCTTCTTCATTTTTTTCATCCTCCTCCTCCTTTCCTCTTTCTCATTCTTCTCCTCCTCCTCTTCCTCCTCCTCCTCCTCCTCCTCCTCCTCCTCCTCCTCCTCCTCCTCCTCCTCCTCCTCCTCCTCCTCCTGATCTCTTCCTCATTCTTCTTCTCCTCCTCCTCCTCCTCCTCTCTTCTTCTTCATTCTTCTCATCCTTCTCCTTCTGTCCTCTTTTTCATTCTTCTCCTCATCCTCCTACTTCTATCCTCTTCCGCATTCTTCTTCTAATTCTCCTCCTTCTTTTCCTCTTCCTCATTCTTCTTCTCATTTCAATCCCCCTCATCCTCATCCTACACCTTCACCACTACCACCGCAACCACCACCACCACCACCACCACCACCAACAACAACAACAACAACAACAACAACAACAACAATACAACAGACCATGTTAGTGACGGCAGAGTTCAGCAAGGTATAAAATAATGCGAGGGAGTGTGAGGGATGGAGGGCAATCAATTAAAGAAGGGGAGTTGATGAGGCGAAAAGCTTTTAACTCCATCCTGCTTTAGAAGATTTGCGTGAAGGGCGACCACCACACCCAGGGCAACACACTCCATGGAAGGGCGGATAGAGTATAGTGCAGAGGCAGGATCTAGGAAGGGAAGGCCTTTTAATTACCGCTATGGGCGTCCCTCAATAATGTCCAGATTAAACAAAAGAGAGAATAAGAGGTTAATTTTGTCTTCTCTTTTTTTTTTTTTTTTTTAGTTAGAGGAATATTTAAGGAATATTATCACCAAAGTGAAAGTCTTCAGTTACTGCTATGGGCGTCTTCATTCACGCCCTGGGCACTGTAAGAATCGTTTGACTAACAAGTGAAAAGAAAGAATAAGATATTTCTTTTATTTATTCATTATTTTTTACACTAAAGAATTATTTGAGAATTCATTACAAAACTGTCTAAATGATATCTGGTGATTAAAGGAAAATTATACAGCTATGAAAGGGTTAAGACAACACAGAATAGCACATTTCATGGAAGCTTCAGTATTTCACCAAGAGTTAACAGCGACACTTCAAGCTGCAATTTTTAGTGATGTGGAGTGAAGAGGCAAGAGAAATTAAAAATGAGCCTATCAGAGGAACGCACGTTGGTCTGTTGGTGGTAAAAGGCTGAGGTGGTTTGGCCATGAGCAGGGAGTACGAGGGAAGGAGGATGCCACAAATGGACCACCAGGCAGGAGGAAGAGTTAGTTTATTATTGACCACGTGGAAATACAAACTTAAAAAAACAACAGTTAAAAAATTGGTCCAACACAAAAAATAACCATACATTAAAGGACATTAAAAGACAGGAAGACCAGAGAAAAGGTTTGTAGTGACCTTACATTAAGTACTCCATTACCTACAGGCGGAGCAAGAAAAGAAGGAAAGTAAGAGAAGAAAAAATGGAGAAGACGGATGAAATGAGAAAGAAAGAAAAAAAAAAACTAGGTCACCACATTAGGAGGAAGAATCAGTAAAATATCAGCATACATCTATAAAAACTGCAACTCCTTGGTCACGACAGGTTCAAGGGAGTACTAAAGGAAGACAAGTAAGTAATAATAATAATAATGGATTCGAACCTTAAAAAATCAGGTTAAAAAAAAGAGATAGGAAGGCATTGGTTCTCAAATGGAGTGGTAGATAAATGGAATGGACTCATGAATCAAGTTAGTGCTGAGACATTAGGGAGTTTTAAAAGAAGATTAGGCAAATTTATGGATGGGGATGATAGGTGGAAATAGGTAGGTGTGTTCATACAGGGACTGCCACGTGTAGGTCTGACGGCTTCCTGCAGCTTCCCTTATTTTCTTATGTTCTTATGTGATGGATGCAACAGAAGACAAAGGAGACAAAGTAAGGAGGAGAAGGGCAACCTCCTGAACCAGCAGAATGAAGACCCTTAAGAATGTTCAGTGAGGACGAGAGGAACAGTTGGGAGTTACTGAAGAACCAGAATTATGTCGAGTGGTTAAGTGTAGGAACATTACAAAGTTTATCCTAATAGAAAGATTCCACGCTACGCTCCGGATAAAGTAAAGAGGTAAAAGTTAATGAAGTTTACTCGGGTGAAGTAAAACCTAAAGGACGAAAATATAGAAGAAAAAAAGCTTGGGAGACTGGGACGCTGTGAGGAGAGAGAGAGAGAGAGAGAGAGAGAGAGAGAGAGAGAGAGAGAGAGAGAGAGAGAGAGAGAGAGAGAGAGAGAGAGAGAGAGAGAGAGAGAGAGAGAGAGAGAGAGAGAGAGAGTACGTATATCACAAGCTTCTTTAATCACTGGCCCGTCCATCAAGAAAAAAATATATTGGTGAGAGGAACTGGAAGAAAAGTAGTAGTAATAGTAGC
>NC_087187.1:7200000-7205000 GCF_035594125.1 Scylla paramamosain
CAACAAAATTAGTGACAATATTAACAACAACAACAACAACAACAACAACAACAACAACAACAACAACAACAACAACAACAACAACAACAACAATAATAATAATAATAATAACAACAACTGAAGAAAGAGAGGAGGAGGAGGAGGAGGAGGAGGAGGAGGAGGAGGAAGGCAGCAATAACACATTCTCGCCACACTGTCAACGAATTCGTGTTTTCTTATATTGCTGTGAATTTATCTGCACTTTGCTATTTTATTTCTTTTGTATTTTCCCGGCGCTGCAAACGGCAACACACTGCTGGGAATTTTAGATCTCTCTCTCTCTCTCTCTCTCTCTCTCTCTCTCTCTCTCTCTCTCTCTCTCTCTCTCTCTCTCTCTCTCTCTCTCTCTCTCATTCCAGGCACTAACACAAGTCCTCCTAATCATTAGTCAAGCAAGAAATGAATAAATATATCAATAAATAAAAAAAACTTAAATCAATCAAAGTCAACACGAGCGAAAACTTGACGCAGATTTTACCTGAACGTTCACTTGACCTTTACACATTTTTTTTTCCCTGTACATTTATTTCCCCTTTTCCCTTTGATAGAGAGACATGTTGCAGCGTGACATACTGATACGTGCAAACTTCCCCTTTCCTGCTTCCCTCGCAACTCTCAAGGATATGGTATAATGTGAGAGATTTATTTTATGCAGAGTTTCCTTGCAAGAGGGTGAGGCGTGTTTCATATTCGCACCAACAGGGGGCCGAGGTGAGGCGTCGAGGTGAGCAATATATGTGTATAAAGGCAGAATATTTTGCCCTCCAGGGGTCAGTGGAGCGGCGACAAGCAAAGAGGGAGGTGCCACACTGCTCCTACGGCGAGGTTTCACAGCATTGTTTGTTTGTGTGTCCTTGTTTGTGTGTGCGTTATTTCACGTTTACATAAAGAACAAACAAACACACACACGCACACACACACACCACTTCCCCAGTACCCTGCCCTCTAATGCCTTCACTCACCCTTCATCCTAGCAATACCCTACATATGTCCACCCTCCCTAAATATGCGATCCCCCAATCATAACTGCTCCCTAATCCCCCACCATTCCCCCTGCTCTGTAATCCCTCCAATACCCACAATCCCCCATCCCTGAAATGCATTACTTTCACTGTACCCTCTCAAATGCTTCCCCCTTTGCAAAATATCCCATCCTTTCTACTATTAGCCCATCCCCAAGCACCACCATTCTAATTCTTCCCTTCTATTCCCCACACGCACATACACACACAGATAATCACTCATATTCACCCCCACAACAAGCCTCCAATCAAAATTCCCTTCCAGTTTATGCTACTCCCTCTCTCTTCATTCTGCCCAATTTTCCTCACCTCCCAATCTCTCTTCTTCCCCTCCTTCCGTGCCACAAACCTGCCCCCTTTAACTCTCCCGTTCAGTTCGTTGAAGTAGAAGAGTAAGGCAAAATAGAGGAAGGGAAGGAAAGGGAAGGGAAGGGAAGGGAAGGGAAGGGAAGGGAAGGGAAGGGAAGGGAAGGGTAGGGAAGGATAGGAATGTAAAAGAAGAGAAAAAGATGGGAAAGGATGGAGCAGAAAGGTTACGTAAGACAGGGAAGGGAAGGGAAGGAAAGGGAATAGAAGAAAAGGGAAAAGGAAGGAGACGAAAAAAGAAACAGCTACAGATTTTAAAGGAGGGAAAATTTGGAAATTATGGAAAAGGGAAAGAAAATACGAAAAGAGACGGGAAAGAGAAGGGAAGGATAAAAAGAGAAAGTCAGGGAAAGGAAGGGAAGATAAGATAAGCAAACGGAAGGGTACAGAAGGAAACAAGAAGATAGGAGGAAGAGAACAGAAAAAAAGAAGACAAGGGAAGGGAAGAGGAGAGGAAGGATAAGAAAGAATGGAAAGAGAATAGTAAGTGAAGGGAAAGGAAAAATAAATCAAGGAAAGCAAAAGAGAAGGAAGGGAAGAAAAGTGGAAAGGAAGAGGTAGGGAAAAGGATAGAAATGATAGTAAGAGAAAACAAGAAAAATAAAAAAAAAATGAAGGTAAACAAAGAGACGTGATAGGAAGATATGAGAGTAAAGAAAAGAAAACAAGCCGAAAGTTTTAAAAGAAAAAGGATGGCAAGAAAAGAAGATGAGAGAGAGAGAGAGAGAGAGAGAGAGAGAGAGAGAGAGAGAGAGAGAGAGAGAGAGAGAGAGAGAGAGAGAGAGAGAGAGAGAGAGAGAGAGTAAACAAGAGATAACAAAGGTAGAGAAAAAGTGGGAGGGGGAAAGAGGAATATACGTACAAGAAGGGAGAGGGAGAGAGAGAGGAAGATTAAGGGAGAGGGAGAGTGAGAGGGAGAGGGAGAAGGAGAGGGAACGGAAGAGGGAAGAAGGGGAGGCATAAAGCATATTTTAATAAGGCAAGGAAAGTTCCCGTAAAAATAAGGGAAGAAAAGTTCAAAACACGGTTCAACTACTTTTATTATGATTAAACCTTAGGAATTATAGGACAGGCGGGCGTGAGGCAACTCTAAGGGAGCGAGAGGGTACAGCAGAGAGAGAGAGAGAGAGAGAGAGAGAGAGAGAGAGAGAGAGAGAGAGAGAGAGAGAGAGAGAGAGAGAGAGAGAGAGAGAGAGAAAACAGACTGACAGACAACAAACAAACAAACAAACAAACAAACGGAGACTGAGAGACAGACAGATAAGAGAACGGAGTGTAGACAAGAAACAAACAAACAGAGATTGGGAGAGATAGATAGACAAGAGACGAAGCACAGACAAGAAAAGGAAGGAGGGAAGAAAGATAAATCGGCGGAGAGAGAGAGAGAGAGAGAGAGAGAGAGAGAGAGAGAGAGAGAGAGAGAGAGAGAGAGAGAGAGAGAGAGAGAGAGAGAGAGAGAGAGAGAGAGAGAGAGAGACTTTCACTAATGGCACAGAAAGATTGATTGCAGTTTTATCGAGCAAAGGACAAAGGAAATAATTTTTGAAATAAACAGACTGGCTGAGGAGTAGACAAACAAACAGACAGGAATAAACAAGTATACTGGTTGACTTATAGATAAATACAGACAGAGGAGCAGTTACAGATGGCCTGAAAGGTGGATAGATAGACAGGTACATAAATAGATAAATAGATAGATAGACAGATGACAAGACAAGTAGCTAGATAAATAAACATACGGAATAAGACAAAGACAAACAGAGAGAGAGAGAGAGAGAGAGAGAGAGAGAGAGAGAGAGAGAGGAAGAGAGAGAGAGAGAGAGAGAGAGAGAGAGAGAGCATGGAGACAGACTTGACATTCAGAGAGACAGACACATCGACAAACACAATTAGATACCAGTAGTTACATTTGAAATAAATCAAAACCACGAAAAATAAAATAAAAATAAAAAAAATAAAATAAATAAATAAATAATAATAATAATAATAATAATAATAATAATAATAATAATAATAATAATAATAATAATAATAATAATAATACAGGAGCCAAGAGTAATAAGTACAGATCAAAATTGACACTCGTCATAAACATGCCTGCGGACAGACAACACAAAATGCTAAACAAAACGGGTGACACATGGATTAGCTTGAAAAAAAATAAATAAAGTTATTTGCAAAGGGGGGAAAAAGAATGAAAATATGCTCTAGATATGCCGTGACTTGCGACCTCCATCAGTCACACAGTCAGTCAGTCAGTCAAGGTAATATATCAATCAGTTTACAAGCAGATCACCCTCTAAATCTTATCTAATGACACGGATAGTAACACACACACACACACACACACACACACACACACACACACACACACACACACACACACACACACACACACCTACGCAGGCACGTACGCACAAACTTCCACCCACACACCCACGCTACTCTGGCAGTCGCACAGCCAATCAATCAGTCAGTCAGACAGTCTACAAATAGACCAGTCAGTCATCAGTGCCGGTGACTCACCTGGAAACGCTAACGCGGGCGCACACACACACACACACACACACACACACACACACACACACACACACACAGACTGAAAAGAAATAACAAGAAATTAACTCTTACACAAAAATATAAGATAAAAGACTCTTGGAAGACGCTGATGAGGAATAGTTAGTCTCTTCTTAGTTTTCTTTTTTATATTCAGTATTAATAAGTACAAGATCTGACGAGTCCGCTGTGCCTTGAAGGAGGTGAGCCTGAGTTCCCTTACTTCTGAGATGAAGCTTCCTGATGTGGATTACATTATTATTATTATTATTATTATTATTATTATTATTATTATTATTATTATTATTATTATTATTATCATTATGATTATATTTATAACACGTTCCACTTCATGACGTTCACATATAACCACCCCATGAATTCGCTTGCTGGCACGAAATGAATAGAGCGACGTTATGATCCAAGAAATCTGTCTTTCTGAGTGACCTATGCTGAACTCCCGCCTGTCGCACGGTGGTGAGTGCTGCGCCTCATCTCCAGTGTGCGTCGCAGTAGTGGTAATTGTGAAACAGAAGAGTCACAATGTCTAACGGAAATTACAGATTTTGAATAGACAAACACAGAGACGAACAGATAGACAAAAAAGGAGGAAAGATAAATAGATAGACAGACAGACAGACAGACAGATAGATAGATAGATAGATAGATAGATAGATAGATAGATAGATAGATACACAGATAGGTAAACAAATAGAAAGACAGAGATAAATAGATAGACAGACACACAGACAGACAGACAGACAGAAATAGGGGCGAAGATACACTGAGATACACGCATAAAGCTTTCCGTATTACCAAACAACGCAAGTTTTAATTGAATTATTGAATTACGACACGAGAGAGAGAGAGAGAGAGAGAGAGAGAGAGAGAGAGAGAGAGAGAGAGAGAGAGAGAGAGAGAGAGAGAGAGTTACATAGTTACATAGAAAAACAGGCCACAACAGATCTTGCGGTCCTCACGAGGTAACCTGAGCTAGGACTACTAAGGTGATAGTAG
>NC_087187.1:7210000-7267500 GCF_035594125.1 Scylla paramamosain
AACCTCCCTCTTGAAGGAATTCAAGTCATAGGAAGGTGGAAATACAGAAGAAGGCAGGGAGTTCCAGAGTTTACCAGAGAAAGGGATGAATGATTGAGAATACTGGTTAACTCTTGCGTTAGAGAGGTGGACAGAATAGGGGTGAGAGAAAGAAGAAAGTCTTGTGCAGCGAGGCCGCGGAAGAAGGGGAGGCATGCAGTTAGCAAGATCAGAAAATCTTGTGGATTTGTTGTTGTTGTGGCTATTGCTGTTGTTGTTTTAATTTATATTGAAACGTAAATAAACCTACGACACACGTGGCTTCTATCCCATAAGATGCCTTCCAAATAGAGATGTGTAGCTGTACTAACTTAAACTCAGGGGATGGAACACACCACATTATCCTTTCACCTTTACTGCCAATCATGGTCGCTGCAGGTGCTCCCATTTTGATTTCACTGAGACCCTGCATTTAATGAAGCTTAATCCGATGTCATGACCATGTGGTTATGGTGGTGGTAGTGGTGACGGTGTGGTGGTGACAGATGTGTTAATAGATCATGCTTATTAGAAATACTGTAACAAATGTGAGGTCTCTGTTAATAATGATGGTGATGATCCTGTGGTTCAGCTGGTGATGGTGATTGTGTGGTATGATAGTAACAATGATGGTGATACGAGTAATAGAAGTAATGGTCTTGTAGTTCCGCTGGTAATGGTGGTGGTGATGGCGTGCAATTATATGCCTGGCTCAGTCACATCTGCCACCGCCTCTACCGCTCACACATAGAGGTCATATGCGGGTGTTAGTTTATATTCTCGCAGCGTAAAGTTTGTTTACAGTAACACCGGTCTTGACGTCAACCGTCGACTACATCCCATCACATTCTATCGAGGGCAAGATACATTCATGTATCTGGCAACAATAGGACACAAAACATCAACGTATCGAACGCAATCAAGTAAACTGGATCGGAATAAAGCCAGAGACAGTTCATCAGAAGGTGTAAGATGAGGAAACCACACTGCTGGCGTTGCAAGATTCAGTGAAGAATAGCAGAAGGCAATTATAGTCGCCGTCACGTGGACTTATGATTGCATCACCGTACTTTGGCAACGTACCCATCAAAATCTGTCCAAAACTGTGTACGCTGTACGCTTTAAGAATACTTATTGCTATTAATAACAAATACAGACACCATTGGTTGTTTTTTTTATTAGAAACTCAACACCTACTTTACTAAACAGTATTCGTCATTGCTGCATGTATATATTATTAACTAAATAAGCATTCCCGGAGCGTACGGCATGCACGCTTTCGAACGAGTTGAGGGTAAGTTGCCAGAGTAGGATGATGCACCCAGTGACCACGGCGATAGTACAGTATACTAAACACAGTGCGTGGATTCACGAAGCCAAGTATTTTTCAATGTATGACAGTGGTTCTTAACTAGAAAGAAATTACCTTCGGTAATTTGATATTTTATGCGAGGTAATGGAAGGTGAACGGCAGGGTTCAAACATATAGGATATTCAGTTTTGAAGCAACAGCAAGTAAAGTTATAGTAATTCTGATTACAATTTGTTCATGGAGATCTGAATCGAGATAGCTGCATAAAGCCGATAGACAAGCTGCTGTTACACGTTCACAGTTTGATGAATTCTTAGTTATCGCTGTTTTGAATACCTTTTGATTGGCTGAGTTTTATGATAATTATGGAAAACATCGTATCAACAAAAGCAATGCCAAAGAGTAATAACATTAAGAAGGTGTGAAGTTGTGAACGTGTGGCAATAGCCTACCAGACCCTGCTTGTGAAAAGATTGAATAAAAGGCTAGAAATATTAAATCCATGAACAATAATTATTCTTGATGTATACAACAGTATTGTAGTGCAGTATTGTAAAGTGAAGGAGAAAAGTGAGTAAAGTTGACAAAATATAATAAGAGAATACTATTAAAATAACATTAGCTTATTCCTCTGGAGGTTTGGTTGGGTTTAGATTAACTTCAGCTTCACTGCTTTGCTGTTTTTTTTTTTTTTTTCCTCTCTCTCTCTCTCTTCAATCTGTAGATCACGACTTAAAAAAAAAATCCTACTTTTCCCATAAATAAATTGTCACTACCTGGATCATTAGAGAACGCAAGAAAATAAAGGAAGCTGCAAGAAGCCAGCAGGCCTGCACATGGCAATCCTTATATAAAACACATATACAGTACCTATTTCTACCTATCTCCACCCATAAAATTATCCAATCTTTCAAAGCTCCCTGATGACTAAGCACTAACAATATCATACCTGAGTCCACTCCGTTCATCTACCACTATTCGAGAACCAGTTCTTTTTTTTTTTTTTTTTTAACTCTTCAAACTTAAACTCATACGCTAAGATTATTTCCATAATCTCAGAAGAAAGGAAATGTACGAGTGTCACTTACCTAAGGAGAGGAATGGTGTAGCGGAGTCCTCCAAGGCACGTGTCTCAAGCATCACTGCGAGATGTCTAGCACTTCACGACAGAATGAAACTGAAGGTGGCAAGTAATGCATAATAAGGAAGTACTAATGTGCCCTAAAGTTTGGAGAACAGCTATGGTGTTGCCATCTAGCGACAATAAATATATTCAAAGAAAATGCGTTTAGGGGTATCATAAATATTTTTTTCTACTAACTCCCCATTTTTATATTTTACGAGTTTTACCATAAGGTATTTATATAACCATACATTTTTATTTACTTTATTATGGATTATAAAGCCAAATACTTAATAATCTATGTATGTAGCATCTGCATTACACACTGAAGTACACTTAAAAGATTCTTGGAACACTTGTGGACGTCCTCAGAATACCTTACTTGTAGCATTGTGGAACTTTATATATATATATATATATATATATATATATATATATATATATATATATATATATATATATATATATATATATATATATATATATATATATATATATATATTGACTCATTACTAATAGAGACAAGTCAAAGTACAAAGTGCCAGCAACAGTTGCCCACTCTGACCAACAGATATCTGATCTCTAACATTTCTGATAGGAGCAGAGCAAATTTAATGTTGTTCAGTGCCTCAAACACCCAGTTCCTTCATTGATGTATCAACTCAACACAACCTTCTGAATAACTATTCCCTCATCTCTATTGATACTCACCTGTCCCCTTCTTCTACAGTGAACATCCTCGGTCTGTCCTTCACCAATGATATAAACTGGAAACTTCACATTCTGATTTCGTAAAACAGCATTTGTGAATTTTTTTTTCATTATTGTTATTATTAGTTACAATAATAATAATAATAATAATAATAATAATAATAATAATAATAATAATAATAATAATAATGATAATAATAATAATAATAATAATTACTATTATTATTATTATTATTATTATTATTATTATTATTATTATTATTATCATCATTATTATATTTTAGTACTTATTTCTGTATGGTGCTCATAATAACTGATACCCTCAGCAAAACAGACACTATAACACCGTTATCGAGCTAAAATAAAAACACTTGACATCACATTGCCCATCCCTAGCATGCCATCCTTCCCTTCCTTCTTACCTTTATTATTCACTTTTTTTTTCGTTTCGTTCACTCGTTTCCTTCTTATTCACCACTCGTAATATTACCTCCTCCTCCTCTTCTCCTCATCCTTCATCTCTCCATTCCCCGCACTTCACTTTTCTTTGACTCTTTTGTGCCTCACCTCAATCTTCTTTAGGGTCTTTCCTTCCCCTGACCAGACCTGTCCTACTTGAGCAAAATTTCTGCCTTCCTTCCATCAACCTTCCCGTGGGTGTAGCGCGTGGGAATTCCCGCTACTTGTTTACATGTTCCGTGCGTCTTACTTGTGTACGTACGGCTTGAATAGAGAAGAAAGAGTGTTTGTTTATTTATGTACTTTGCTTTTGTGGGTTTGTGAGTTTGTGAGTTTTTATTATTATTTGTGTTTATTGTGTGTGTGTGTGTGTGTGTGTGTGTGTGTGTGTGTGTGTGTGTGTGTGTGTGTGTGTGTGTGTGTGTGTGTGTGTGTGTGTGTGTGTAAAGTAAAGTAAAGTAAAGTAAAGTAAGTTTATTGCCATTATTTACGTTTACAAATATGTGAAGACATAACAAACATATAACTTGGCACAGTCTGTCGAGTCGTAACTCCTAAGACAGACAGATTTTAAGAATTAAATTAAATAACAAATTGTGGCAAGGTGAACAAGCATAAGAAAACTTTGTTAATGCAATGTAATGTAGTATAATAGTAATGAGTACAATATCTCAATCAAAGTAAATGGGTAAACTTGACAAAATATAAAATGTAAGTCAGAATACAACAGGAGCTCAACCATCATGACAATTGCAATGAAAACTAAAAACTACTAAAATCATGAAATAATTATGGTGTATGTAGGTTTATACATGTAACAGATAACTTTTTTATTTCCTTTTTAAATTTGATTAAATTTCTTCCTCTAAGCAGGATTTTTATATCCTGAGGGAGACTATTGAAAAATTCTGGACCAACATTTATAACACTATTTTTAAATGGTTTAGTCCTGAATACAGGTAAGGATAAATTTACATTATTACTCCTAGTATTACAGGAATGCTCTCTAAATTTGAACACTGAATTAGGACCAATTGTTTTAAAAATCAATAACAAAGTGAAGTATTTATGTATTGAAGACACTTTAAGAATTTTCTAGATTGGTATATTTCATCTGTTGAATCAAATTTCTTTTTGTGGAAAATACATCGGAAGAACTTATTTTGTGAAATGGCTAATCTATTTAGGAATGAAGGCCAAGTACTCGCCCATAACGAAACACAATATGTAATATGTGGATAAAAAAAAGAGTATAGTATATACTCATCTTAGCTTCCTCAATTAAATTATGACGAATTCTATATAAGATACCAGCTATTTTTTAAAGTTTTAAGAAAACGTCATTAATATGCATTTTCCAATTCAAATTTTCATCAACTTTAACACCTAGAAACTTGGTAGCATGGACTTGGGCAAATTTTTCACCATTTAACAATACAGTACGAAAAACATGCTTTATAGACCTATTTTGAAAGAATGTGTAATTTGTTTTGTTAACATTAAGTTTCAAGTTATTTGATTTAATCCAAAGATCGATATTACTTGACTCACTAGCTACAGTTTCATGCAACGTATCACTATTCACATCTTTCATTAATAAGGTAGTGTCATCAGCATAATTAGTAAATTCAGTTTTGGAACTAGCATTAATTATATCATTTATGTATATTAGAAAATGTATCGGCCCTGAAATAGGTCCTTGTGGTACACCTTTACTTATCTGTTTAATTGCAGAATATTTTTTATTACAGTACACACTTTGACTTCTATTATTAAAATAGTTCTGAAATAGCCTGTGTGTGACTCCTCTGATTCCTATGTAATTTAATTTGTAAAACAATATATTTTGATCAATGGTATCAAATGCTTTAGATAAGTCAATAAAGACGCCAATAACAAAATGTTTCTCCTCCAAGCATTTATAAACATTGCTTACGAATTGTGAAATAGCCGTTTCAGTTGAATGCGGACTCCTAAAACCGTGTTGTTGTTTAACTAAAAGGTTATTATCTTCAAGATATGACATTAACCGATAACATATTATCTTTTCATATATTTTACTAAATGCTGGGAGGATAGAAATTGGTCGGTGATTGTTTATATCCATTTTGTCACCTGATTTAAATACTGGCATTACCTTTGCTTGTTTTAACTGATCAGGAAAATACCCTGAAGATAGAGGAAGATTAATTGTGTGAGCCAAGGGAATACTTATTAAATCAGATGAGGCGTTTAGTAATGTTGGAGGTGTATCATTATATCCTGGAGCATTAGTTTTAAAAAGATTTAAAGTACGTTCGACTTCATCCTTATCAGTGGGCAGCATGTACAATGAAAATTCTGGAGCACTTGTAACATAATTCCTGTAATTAAGATTTGCATTATCAATATCTCTGTTATTTTTCAAAAAAATTTTCATTGAATATACTCGGAATGTCCATACAAGGAGGATTTGATTTAATAGTACTCGTATTGACAGAACTTGGTTTTCCTAGTAATGAGTTAAGTACTTTCCATTGTTTTTTTGGGGGGTCACCCTGGTTATTACTTAATTGCTGTTTGTAATATAGGTTTTTTTCTGCTCGTAATATTGATGTTAAATTATTTAGGTATTTCTAATATTTCTCTCGATAGGTAAGGGGCCATTTCCTAGCAAGTCGTTCTAGTCTATTTTGTTCCTTTTATGCTAACTTTTAGAGCTGGTGTGATATGGGGACTGATATCTGTCTTTAAATTATGTTTTACTTCTTTAATGGGAAAATTTTTTTCAAATAATTTAAGATAAGTGGTATAAAAAATATTAAATGACTCTTTGGGACATGTTGAATTAATTACATCATTCCAGTTTTCTAAAGCAAGTTCGTTAGTAAATTCACGAAGAGTTAAGAAAGTTATGAATCTTTTCTTAATGGTTTTGGGCTTTTGTCTAATATCATCCATTCTAAATTGAGAAAGTATAGGGAAGTGGTCAGTTATATCTGTGCCAGCTATATAATTACCGATATTTTTATCTGAATGGTCCAGTTATGATCAATTAAAGATGCCGATGTATTGGTAATTCTGGTTGGTCTTGTAATGATAGGGAACAATGAAAAAGAGAACATTAAGTCTATAAATTCATTAACATTGTCATTTCGGTTCAATAGATTAGTATTGAAATCTCCAAAAATATTTATAGCTGAATATTTATCTGCAAATACTGTAGAAAGAATATTGCTCATTGCATCATAAAAATTGTTAAAGTTACCATTTGGCGGTCTACATACACACATATTTAAGCATTTTCTGGGCAAATTCATCACTTCAATAAACAAAGTTTCTATATAGTCATGAGAAATAGTATATTTTTGTATCATGTTGCCTCTAACTCAGAATCAGCATAAATAGCTACCCCATCCCATTTCGCGTATTGACGAACATATGATACCCAGGCATATTATACAGTGACGAAAGACTAGGATTTAATCGAATTTCAGTAAAGCCAATAATGCTAAGTTTAACAGCACTATTATGTATAACTTTATCTATAGAATATTGAAGATTTTTAGGGATAGACCTAATATTTAGATTAAGAATTGATAAATTTTTAGCATTTGGTGAGAAAATATTACTTAAATATACATACTCAGTTTTAAGGATGTCTAAATTGCTAAAAAAATTATATTTATTTATATCATTATTGTATTTATCATCTTCAGTAAGTAATGGATCAAATGCTAAATTTAAGAAATCATAATGTGAATCTCCGTTATTAGAGAGTACAATATTATTCTTCAACATCTCATCATTTAGCGTAGCAAAAGGCAATCCACTCCACAGACTTTGGTTAGAGATCATTATAACCAGTAATCATACATAGACAATCAACTTATAAGAAGGAACCAGCAGGTTATTTACTTCCTGCGATTTCTGGTACGTGAAGTCTGCTGCTGTCGCTGTATCAGGGATGCACCTGGAGACCCACCACCACCACCAGTACCCGAGGGTGGGGGGCGGCCAGGGTAGGACCCACTACCACCACCGACACCAGAGGATCCAGTGGGGGCAGAGCAGGGACCACCAGTACTCCCACCTTCAGCACCAACCGATGATTCACCACTATTTGCTTCACTTGTCTGAACCACTGCTTCCGAGACGTGTCCCACAGCGCCACGAGTCGAGGCATAATTATTTCCACCTTCAGCACCAGCCGATGATTCACCACCACTTTCTTCACTCGCCTGGTCCATTGCTCCTGTGACGTCACCCACTGCTTCACGGGTCGAGACACCTTCACTGCGAGAGCTTCTTCCCTGGAGGTGATAATTAGTACTCTTATCTTTTATAATTAGCCTGGTTTATTTGAAGAAAGCAATCTTGCCTTCTTCTCTGGCCTTTTTCATGAGAGGTATCTGACTCTTTCTAATTTCTTGGGATGCAGGGCAAAGGTCTTCATCTATATATATATATATATATATATATATATATATATATATATATATATATATATATATATATATATATATATATATATATATATATATATGTCAGAACCTTTCAATTTTCTAGCATTTCGTATCACTGCTTCTCGTTCGCTGAACTTCTCAAATCTCGCGACAACACGAGAACGAGAAGGTAACACAGGTCCTGTTCTATGAGCGCGTTCTAGTTTGACAGCAGGCAACTGAAGCTTTTCTTCAATGAGCTTCGACGCTGCTATGGCTGGTTTTTTTTCCATGTTTCACCAATTTTTCTTCAATCCCACTTATGCGTAAATTATTTCGTCTATTATAATCTTCGTAATTCTGTCTTTGTTCATGGTCCTTATTTTGTGACTTCAAAACTTCATTAGTGGCTTTACTTTCACTTACGAATTTCCTGAGCTCTTTTACTTCACTTTGTAGATCCTTGACTTCAGCCTGAGAAAACTCCAGGCTTCGGGTTAGGTCCAGGATGGTTACCTCTGCTTCCCGTATTCTTGACTTGAACTGGTCAACTATAAAATTCATGGCAGCATGGATAGTCTTTTCTTGGGAATCAAGCAAGACTTCAATAACTTCGGTATCCATTGCGAAGACCAGCAAAGTTTCAACACGAACAACAGAGTTCCAACACAGATACCGAGCACAACCAGGCACATCCGCTTGCCACCACAGCCGGTGTGTGTGTGTGTGTATTAGTAGCTCTGTATTTTTTTTTTTTTTTTCTTTATACTGAAAAAGGTGAAAAGGAAAGTTAAAATATTCACAAACCACTGAAGAGCTAATGAGAATACTTTCCTTTTGTTGTTGTACGTTATTACATTAGAGGTGAGGATCGAAGTTACAAGAAGCTTGGAATATTGGGGAACCATTTTAGAATGGCTTACATTTAGTATTGTAGGTTATAAGAGGTGAAAAAAGAAAGTTAATAAACTTTTAAAACACTGAGGAACATTTTAGAATACCTTCCTTTTAGTGTTGTAGTTTATGAGAGACGAGTTGTTAAGTTAAACTTAACAGCTGAACTTAAAACACTGGAGAACGGATTCAAAATGCCTGCCTTTTAACAGTGTAGGTTATTAGATGTGAGAAAGGGTAAGTTAAAAGACTTAAAACACTTGGGAATGCTTTTAGAATACCTTACTTTTAGCACTGTAGGTTAATAGAAGTGCAAATGGAACTTATTTCAGTGCTGAATCAAAAATAACACCGAAGTCTCTTTCAGCTTCCACATGCTCCAGCTCCTGGCCATGCAACTTATATTGATGTGCACTCATTGTACTGGTACCAGCTGAAAGAACTGCATTTAGAAGGGTTAAGTCTCAGTAGACAACAGCTGTACTGCATTCAAGTTTTTGCTGGAGCACACAGGAATCACCACCGCTAACAGTCTCACGTAAGACTTTAGCATCATCAGCAAACATATACATGGATGAATTGACGGAAATTGGTAAATCACTAACATGAATAAAGTTGCCCCAAGGACACTACCTTGTGGAATAAAAAAGAAAGAAAGAAAGAAAGAAAATAAAGAAAGAAAGAAAATATAAATAAATAAATTGAGACCCATCTCAAGATTTTGCTTTCAATTCCAAGATTTTCAGGCTCACACAAAAAACGACGGTGCTTTTGCATAATCCAGAATAGATAAATTACATCAAGTGTCCCGCCGCCAGCCACAAACCCAGCACAATGGTTCAAGTAATTCAAAAGTTGCAGTACTGTAGAGCATCCATGTATAAAACCGTATTGCTTTTGTGATTTTTCTTTTCAATTGTATATAGATTTATAGGAATTGCTTCATGTATGAATGAAATTTTACATAAGATTGCAATCAGGCTTATGGGCTTATAATTTGATGGTAATTTCTTTTATTCTGTTCTTATAAAGTGGTATAACAGGTGCTTCTTTCCAGTCCTCGGGCAAGAGTTGATTGATTTGCCGCACTAACTTCCTCTTAATCCCGTCAAGAGTTGACTGACCTGTCTCACTAATTTTCACTCAATTTCGGCCGGAAGTTGACCAGTCTGACCACTAGACACTAGTTTCCATTTAGAATGTAGTGACAGCGGGAACAGAAATCCCAAAATGGTTTCTTAATGTTTCTATGGATTGCCCTTGGGTGGGAGGGGGTAGGGGCACATGACAAGAATTTGCTTTATCTTTCTCATTACCCTTCACTCTATCTTAAGTCTTTTCATCTGCTGATAATTTCCTTATGAAAGAGGTCAACTAACAAATTATCAGCTAAGATCACAGAAATAAGTTGAACAGTGGAAGTGTCACAGGTTTGTCAGCCGACTCGAAGTTTGGTGGATTGTAAGAGAATTTTTACCGAGAAACTTATACAATAATCTAGGAATATATATATATATATATATATATATATATATATATATATATATATATATATATATATATATATATATATATATATATATATATATATATATATATATATATATATATATATATATATATATATATATATATATATATATATATATATACTCGTATATATATCAGCCTTTTCTCTCTCAAAGCATTCTCAAATAAAACAATATAGGTTTGTCACTCATTTATTTTCATTTAAAGGCTCACTGTTGTAGTCTACATAAAAACAGGCTCTAGATTCTTAACTAGGCAATATTCACAAAGCTGCAGTGATGACAGCGAGTGTATGGGGCAACTTTTCCACACAGCACTGACCTGCTTTTCTCCGTCCATGGGGCCTCAATACCCTTTATATATCTATATGACATATAGAAACTCCATAAAAATCTACACATTCATGCAAAATCAGCTTCGTCTTGAATGGGTTCCAGTGCTCTGGGGCAACACTTTATCTTCCAGGATCCAGCAACCACAGTTTGATAGGACCGACAGCAAGTGACGGCCCTAACACAATGCAACGCTGAATTCCACTCTTTTGACAGACTAACCACGTACAGAATTCACAGCCATGCTAGGGAACAAGACGTTGTGTCAGGACTTCGCTCTCACACTCCTAAGTTATTCATGTTTGAAAACTATGACTAAAATATAAATAACTGAAAAATCCTAATAACAGAATTTAAGTGATAATAAACAATGGGCAGATTGGGAGATAATTTTAGTGAAAGATAGCATCACTGGTTATAACCTTTAGTATGAGATGACATGAGTAACAAAGGAGTAAGGAGGATGAACCCCTGCATTGTTTGATTGGGGCTGCCACTGCCAACACAAGGTACAGAGCCCACACCAGCTGGAACCAATTAAATACTTGCAAGGCATCACCACCACCCTCACAAACCAACTCTGTCCACTTAAAGGAGGTTAGAACAACTACCATCAGTATTTTCTTCACAAGTGTCAGGTCCCAAGTTATTAGGGTATCAAACAGCACCATTAAATATCTTGAGTATGAAGTCTGCTTTGCACCTCCAGTGATGCAAGTTCTTTTATGGTAACTTTACAGTGAGCTTTCATATACTAGCAGTCCACATCCCCAGCCAAGACACCAGCTATTAGTGCTGACCAGTGCTGAGCTTCACAATCCATGCTTCTTTCCTATCAGACAGTATGAGAAACAGAGAGAGAGAGACAGGAGTTGCTTTTCAGAAGTCCTGCGACAATGTGAATGAAGGATGTGAGAATTGCTGTGAATGGCTTCAGTGGCGTGATGATGTGCGTGAGATACTCTTAAAGTGATACAAGATGATAGTCTTCTGTTTGTTTCAATACTCTGAGGAACTCTTTAATTACTGTCTACGAGATGGAAGATAAGCTAGCACACGATTAGTTTAAAAACAGTCAGGTTTTTAGTGTAAAAAAGAAATTTAAATTAAGGCATGCAAGTATAAAAGTAAAATGAAATCTAAGGTACAGGAACAATTAGTGCTGGAGTTGAACACCTGAGATGTGGAAGATATATGGGGAAAAAGTACATTCCAGGTTCCAACTCCTTTCTTGAACAATCCAAATGAGCATCTTAAGCTTCATTTCACCTGGAGAAGAAAAGTAAAAGAAAAATAGGAAAGAAAAGACTGTCAATAAAACCGCAGCTGCTGTCACCGAGCCCTCAGCCTGTGAGAGGCTTGCCATTGCAGGGACGCTTTTTAATCATGATGTCCTTAATGTTGATGTTCACCTTGGGCTTCTCGCCAGAGTTAAGTGGCACATTGTTGAAGCAGAAGCGTTTGAAGGCCTCCACTTCCCGCTCAGTCTCATCCACCTCCCCCTCAGCCACATCCTTAGGGGTGAACACACTGTCAATGGTAGTGAGGTCTTCCAGATTGCCCTTCTTGTTTTTCTTCCTTCTCTTTCCCGAGGAGGATGAGGATGGTGGGGTCCGCTTGTCATCATCCTGGAGACTGCCACAGTGATACGCTGGCCGCTCCCCAGCCACCAGAGCCCCATTATGGGTGGTGTAGCTCATCTTGGCCAGGGTGTTTGCATTGGCTTTGAGGTACTGGGCATAGCGGGCCTCGTGGGCAATATCCTGAGAGACATATGCCACCTTCCCTGTGAGACTGCTGCTGCTGCCATTTCCCCGCTGCCCTCCACTGCTTGTTGCTGGAAGACCCTGGCTCTCCCTCACACTGCTGAAGCTAGGTAAGGAGTGCTTCTGTTGGGTGGGAGTCCTTGAAGTGTGAGTTTGTTGTTGTTGCTGTTGCTGCTGCTGCCTCTGTTGTTGTATCTGCCTTTGTTGTTGTTGTTGCTGCTGCTGACTGATAAGCTTTGTCTGGTGGTTGTGACTTGCTTGTACATGTTGATGCTGTTGTTGATGGTGATGGTTATTGTGAACATGGTGATGCTCCTGGTTCTGCTTCTGGTGTTGTGCACTTTGCTGCTGTTTCTGCTGCTGCTGTTGTTGTTGATGATTCTGCTTTTGTTGTGTTTGCTGCTTTTGTTGGTGACTTTGCTTCTGCTGATTTTGTTGCTGCTGACTCTGTTTACTTTGTGGATGCTGCTGTTGAGGTCCCTTCTGTTGCTTTTGTTGTGAGGACTGTTGCTGCTGGTGCTTTACTTGACTCTGCTGTTTTTGTTGACCTGACTGTGTTGATGGTTTCTGAGATTGTGTTTGATGTTGCTGCTGTTGCTGCTTCACCTTCCCTCCTATGCTAGTGACTGCTGAGCCCTTGGTCTGCTGGTTGGTGATGTTTTGAAGAGCTGTGTCTTTGTTACCCTGCTTGTTGTTTTTACTGTTCTGTCTAACAAGGTCTTGATGCTTCTGCTTTTGTGATGTGTCTTGTGTCTTCTGTTGTTGTTGTTGTTGTTGTTGTTGTTGTTGTTGTTGTTGTTGCTGTTGTTGTTGTTGTTGTTGCTGCTGCTGTTGCTGCTGCTGCTGCTGCTGCTGCTGCTGCTGCTGCTGCTGCTGCTGCTGCTGCTGCTGTTGCTGCTGCTGTTTGTTTTTGCTGGTGACCTGCTGCTTGCAAGAGCCATTCACTGTTACTGGCTGCTTGCAGTTCTCCTTCTGTTTAGTGGCCTTCTTGGTTTGGTTTTTGCCATTCTGCATTTGATTGTGCGAAGCATCATGTTGTTGGGGCCACTTGCCTGTGGCCAGGTTGTACATCTGGTCCATCAGGTCATCCTCCTCCCTCTGGCTCTGCTCCTCCCTCTCTCGCTTCTCCTGCAGCTCCTTCTTCTTCTTCTTAAACTTTTTCTTCTGGGTCATATTCAGAGTGCTAGGATCTATCCGCCCCTCCACTGCCATCATGACCTTCTCCTCTGAAGACAGCTCCCTCTTGGAGACAGCAGCAGCAGCAGCTGTGGCAGTGGCAGTGGCAGCAGTGGCAGCAGCAGAGTTTGTGCCCAGGAAACTGTTGTTGGTGTCCACAACAATGACATTATCCTTGTCAGGGTAACCACTGCCACCCCCATCCAGTGCAGTGTTCCAACTGAAGCCGGGGGCATGGGGCCGGCCATAGGGTTTAGGGAGGGGTGGCTCCTGAGAAGTGGGGAAGCCATGCATTATGGGGCTGGGATACATGTTGGGATTGGGCAGGAAGGGCTGGGAGAAGGCTCCCCCCATGTTATTGGAGATGGTCACCATGCCTGGCTGGCCCTCCACCCTGTTGATGGTGACCCCCGGTGGTAAATTAAAAGACTGGGCCATGTCATCTCCATCATACACCACTGCTGACACACGACCATTCTGGCTGCTGCTGCTGCTGACCTTGGCACTGCTGCCCTTGGTGGTGGTGCTGATGGCATTGTTAGCATTGGTGCTGGCTGAAGTGGTGCTACCTATGGTCCCTTTGCCCTTCTTCTTGTTCTTCTTGTTGTTGCCTTGAGACTGAGAAGACTGTTGTTGCTGCTGCTGTTGCTGCTGCTTCAGTAATTCTTCCTGCTGTCGCTGCAAAGCCAACTGCTGCTGGAAAATGTGTTCTTGTTGTTGCCTCAAGAACTCCTGCTGCTTTTGTAGCTCCAGCTGCTGCAATTGCCCCTTCTGCTGCTCCTCCAGCTGTTCTTGTTGCTTTCTCAGCCTTTGTCTTTCTTTCTTCTGTTTCTTCTTGTATTTTTTCACCTCCTCTGGGTCTAGCCCCTCAGGGATGGGTGCCTCAGGGGGCTCAGGATGGGATGCAGGTTGGACAACAGCAGCTCCACCACCATTACTGCTTCCTCCTCCTCCTCCACCCCCACCACCACCACCACCACCACCACCAGTATTACTGCTGCCTCCCATTCCAGCCCCACCTTTCTTATTTCCCTGTCCACCACGGCCACCATTCCCTGACACAGCTGGAGAGAGAGAGAGAGAGAGAAAACAGATATTAGTTGACATTTTCATAGGCAGGCAATGTTGTAGGCCATCACTGCCAAGCTTTTGACATCATGTGTACAAAATGACAGCAAATACCTATCTACATACAAGAAATATTATGCAGTTCTGAATTATGAATAACTAAGATTACTAAGACTTTACTTTACTACAACACTGAACAGAAAGAAAGTAGGAGGAAACAGACACATAAGACATGTCCAAAACTTTGAAGACTCACCCTGACCATTGACAAGTTTGAAGAGCACCTTGTCTTTCTCCGGCTGGTCTCCCTTGAGTGTGATTGTGACGGTGGGCTCGGCATTGTTGGGATCCATCACCCTGCGTATGGTCACCATCTGGGACCCCTTGTCTTTCTCCTTGGCTGCTGTATCCATGCCCTTGAGGATGTTACTTAGGCTGCTCACACCTCCAGCGGCACCAGGCTTGCTTTGGGGCTCCTGAGGTCTAGGCATGTTGGCAGCAGGTCCATTGAGCTGCGGTGAAGAGTTCTGGGGGTGTCGGGCAGGGGGCGTCTGGTGTGGCGGCTGGCGGCTGGGCTGTGCGGACTGTCTATAAGGGTGTAGGATGGTGCGAGAGCTAGAGTGTGGTGCAGGGCTGGGCTCTGCTGAGGGCTGACTTAGGGAGGGGACAAGCTTCGCAGGTGGAGGCTTACACCTGTCCATATGTGGGGGAGAGGGATCACGCTGCCTCTGGGAATTTGCCTGGAAATATTAAGATCTTTTAATATTTTTGTCTGTAGATGTTCCTAATCAGCCATATAAATAAAATTTCTTACAAAGAATTTCATACAACAGCCCTTCAAGCCCTTTCTTGTCTGATTTCACTACACTGGTTATAGTATCTGAGAAAGATGAGCTACATTATAATGGAAGAAATAACCTATAACCACTATGTTTTGTACAGAAGGGCATAAACATGTGGTAACATGCTGCATGAATAGTGTAGATGAAATGGCAGAATGGAGATTATACAAACTATTGATGAAAAACAAGACAGGCAAAGGAGCACTTAATGAATGATGTAATGTGAGAGCAGATGACAGAAGGGGATGGAAATGCAACTTATTCACATTCTTCACCATCCTGAAGTAAAAATTATGTTGAGGCAAGACTGACATGAGAGGTGGTGGTATTGTTATTGTTGTTGGTGGTGGTGGTGGGAGGTGTCAACACACCTGAGGGGGAGGGGGGGGTCTGGAGGCTTGCTGTCCTGGCCGCACCACAGTGATGGTCACGTCAGGGGCACGCCGTCTCAGCTCTGCCAGGGGCCCATCCTCCTCCACATCCTCCTGGGTGTCCTCACAGCTGTTCCTCCTGTTGTAGTCATCCTCATCTTCATCTTCTTCTTCCTCTTCCTCCTCCTCTTCCTCCTTCTCCTCCTCTCTTCTTATTGCCATCTGAGGAATAAAAGTTAATATATTTCAGTCATTATGACTACATTGTCAAACAAAAGATGCACTAAGAAATAAAACCTAAAACCAAAGCAAGCATAACATTAATACAGTTAATCAACATTACATTTTTCTTTATCATAATGAAGAAAAAAATTAAGATATTTTCTCACTTTCATATACTAGTGAAAGAAAAGAAAACCGACTGAAAGAAAAATAAATAAATAAAAAGAAAAGAAAATTATGAAAAACCACACATGCATCAGCACCTTTTTCTGTTTCTGCCGAGCCTTCTTGGCTGCCTTCTTAGCATGTTTGGCCTCGTCCATCTGGTTCCCTTCAATGAAGTCCATGATCTTGTCAATGTTCTGGCCGCCCATGGGCAGCTCCCGGCCACGGCTGGCTGAGGAGCTGGAGGGGCCCTGGGGTGCAGACACACTGGTGTTCACCGAACTCCCTGAGGATGACATGGCAGAAGAACTGCGAGCCTTCTTCTTCCTGGAGAGTATCTGCAGCAGCCTGTCCCTCCGGTCACTGTACTTCTGCCTCCCCCCGCCCTGGGTTAGGTCAAGGTGATCATTTAGGGGGGATTTCACTTAATTACCATTAATACACTATAATACACTACAGGTATGTACTTCTGTCTCCTCTTGCCCTAGATTAGATCAAATTGATCACTTAGGGGATTTCATTTAAATATGACTGATATGCTATAGGTCTGCATATCATATAGTAAGATAATAAAAATTTACCAATAAATGCAACTTGTCAATAAATTCAATAATTCCAAAAGATCTTTTTCAGTCTCATGTTCTAAGGTTATCATTATTTCCCTTTCATCCCAAAGGATTCAGCCAAGTTTTCATGTTATACATTTTCTGCTGAATAACCTGCTGTTATCAGATAATTCCAAGAACATTATGTAACTAGATTATTTACCATATTTTCTGGCATGTGTGTAAGGTGCACCCCAATTCTGGCAGGTTTAATTTGGGAAAAATCTTAAAATGCAGCTAACCCCAGATACCCCCTCCCCAATGGCTGAATGTCTTACATCTTCACTGCTCACCCCACTGAACATACAGATCACTGCATATTAATACATAACTGTTAATGTGCTGGTTAAAAAAAAGGTTTCCCAAGTTATTTTGGATGTTGTATTTAAGCACTGGTAGTGGAATTCACCTGTTTGTGGTGGAGCATGTGGCAGTAGCAGCAGTCACAGTGGGGGTCCTGATGAGTGGAGGACACAGTGGTGGAGGAGTCGCTCTCATCCCCACTGCTCCACTCCTCACCACCGCTGGACTCACTCTCACACCCACCTGGGTAAGGAAATACCAGCCATTAACTTCTTTATAGATGCATAGAATTCTTGCACCTCTGAAAGAATACTGGACTGACTGTCAGTCCTATCTAACGGTCACTTTTCATCCCTTAATGAGTTTGCAACTCATATTTTTAAGTGCCTCAGGGTTTCATTAAGACAATTTTCAAAGACCAATGATGTGTTCAGCTGAGTAATGATAATATTTTTGTGGTGTGAATGACTGTGAATGTGAAAGTTGTGTGCCTTGTCTTGACTACTCTCCTTTTTGGTGGAGACAGCCTTGGCATATGTATGTATGTAATTAATGTTACCCAATCCTTGTTAAATCAAAATCAGATTCACGAAAACACTCTTGAAAAACCCAATAACTTCTACAAGAGCCTGTTAAGAGCAGCCAAGATAAAAGCCTGCTTTTTTAAATGTTGTATTAGTAATTACAAAGCAGCAAGCTCCACAGTCATACTTGGTTTTACTAAGCCCCAATGTTTGGCTAGTAAATACTAAGCTTTCTGCAGAGGTTGGCAGCTCTGGTTTCCTCAACGACAAGGTAAAGTTGCCAAATTTTATGTTATTTCTCATTTACTAGATCAACTTTTGCATTTTCCTTCCAGCTATAGCTAAAGAAAGGCATATCCATATATGCCTTCAGAATTATCATACAACACATAATAGTGAAGAAATCTGTGATTGTATGGAGATGTTTCAGAGCGATCACATGAGTGGCTTGATTGGAGGCGAAGGGCGGAGATATTTTGGCTTGTAATAGTTAATAATGAGTATTTCTCACTGAACGTATATGTGGAGGCACACGAGTTATTCCTCTATGTACAGTATTAAGAGAAACATGAAAATCCATCTAGTTACTTTAAAAATTGAAAGTGAGGACACCTATGTCAAGGCCAGTGGAATAACCACCCAAGAGATGAGTGGGAGGTTTTAGAATACTTGATAAATGGGAATTTTAACAGTAATGATATTTTCTTTACCTTCATACTAACGAATGATGATCCTGTTTCCCTTAGAAGCAGTATCAGTCAAAAATAACCCCCCTTAACCAAACTAAAACTAACTTAACTGATCTTTAAAACTTGCTGTCAGCATTATAAATAATTTGCAGTGGATATATATGAAATTCAAGTTACTCAGAATGAGAAGCTCTATCTGATAAGAGTAAAGCAAACCATGTTGAGACTGTTGAAAGAGTAAAATAATACCAGGACTTGTCAGGTGACAGTGAATGTTTGGACATAAACAAACCATAACTCATCAGCCTGCAAACACAGCCTCTCAAATGCATCCAAACGTGGCATTTTGAATGCCGAAATCTATTAATTTAGAGGATGTATCGAATTGTTCTTTCACATAGGAATACTTTGGTACATTTCAATATTTCTAAGCATAACTTTCCATTGCACAGGACTGGTAAATATCACTGAGGTTTGCTGTTGGGGAGGGGTAGTTCTCCCCAACAATTTCTTTGGGTTTGGTCAACCTAACCTGAAGTGCAAAGCTGGAAAAGAGTGTTTAGAAAATTAAATATGTTTAAAAAAGCAGACCAAAGTGCTGACATGTTTGACAATGGTACCTTATTTTATCATGATCTTAAATGGGCAACTGTACATGTCTTGAGTAACTTATCCACTTCTCCTAGAGAAAAATATCAGTCTGGTATGTACATAGATGACTAATGTACACTACTCTGATGTAACTTACTTTCTCTACTGATTGCTCTTTCTCCACGCTCTCCTCCACCATTCAAACATTTACCTGAAAGAGAAAACAACAATTCTAAACCTGAGGAAACTACTAACATTAATCTGCAACAACATACTACTGGATGAGGGTAATATGACAAAAATCCTAATGCTTTATAATTAAAAAATGAATACTTAAAAAAAAATAAATAAAAAAAAAATCTCTGTGTGCCTACCCTTGTGGCCCGCGCCTGTGGTGTGTGGGTGGTGGGCACGTGTGTGGGTGATGACACTGGTGGTATTCGTAGTGCTGCTGGCTGGACAGCACCGTGTACCACCCCCACCCTCCCCCACCATGGTTCCCCCACCCTCACAGCCTGGCGGAACACTGTGGGGTGGATCCTTCCCCCCACCTGCTTGACACGGGGCAGGGGAGGGGGTGGCTGTGGAGCTTGGCAGGACAGTGGTGTGGGCGCGGGCAGTGGTGTGTGTGTCTGGGACATAGGGCAGGGCGGGATCCACCATGGTGCGGGTGTAGAGGGGGCGGGAGGTGCTGATACGCAGGGTCTCCACACCACTCACCAGGCTAGATGGATCTCCCCTGAAACACATCCACACACAGTTGAAAGCCAAGTGGATATTAGTTCTTGTCAATCATGAGATGATTTACTTATCTGAACACAAGCAACTGTTGATCAACTACAGTTCATAGAATGTTAAATGGTTCACCCCAGAAACAGACACCTTGGTGATGACAAACCAGTGGATGAATGCTCTTTTGTTTGTGTGATGATGAATAACTGAAACAACCATATATAAGGAAATAAGGGAAGCAGCAAAAAGCCAGTGATTATTCTGGTGGCAGTCCCCTAAGTGCATCCAATTGTCCATATATATATATATATATATATATATATATATATATATATATATATATATATATATATATATATATATATATATATATAATCTTTTAAAATTCCCTGTTGACTCACCACTCACCCCAAACACAATAAAAATATTTACTACAATTCAAAGAATATCAAATGAATGAAAAACAAAGCCTCAGTCATCCTTATTAATGTTTTTGTTAAGTTTAATTCTGCTTTTATGCTTTTCTCTCTAAGTAACTGTACTCCCCACAAAACAGGGTGACCAGCACTGACTTACTCATAGCGTGGGAGGACAGCCTCAGGTGGGGGCAGGATAGGGTGGGAGCCAGGGGGTGACAGAGTGTCCCCATACACCAGTTCCCACTCACGCATCAACTGCTCTGTCAGAAGGTCACTCCCCTACAACACAGAAATTCAGAGTAGGAATAAATGCAGTACTTAAAAAATAGACAGAAAAATGAGTTAGTTAAGAGTAACGGAGTAATAATATATATGTCAACGTAAAAAAAAAAGAATGAATAATGGAAAATGTTATGGTGAAAGGTTCTGTATGTATCTGTAATCAGTTAAAGATGCTAACACTAATTTGTAAAAATAAATATTTCTTTTTAAATATTTATAACTGATCAAAATATGTTCTGGAACAGGATAATGAGTTCTTCATTACCACATAAGCAATAGAAGAAAGGGACATAATTTTAAATAATGCAATAAACAGCTCATGACAGAAGCACAAAGAAAAAAACAAGTCAAGCAGCCACAGTGGACCCACCACATAGGGGTTGGTGGTGATGGGAGGCTTGGTGGTGGGGGCTGGGGGAAGGGGGCCCAGGTCCTCCCTTGACTGACCCCCTCCCCCCACTATATCACTGCCAGGTGGGGTGTTGTGGATGTGGGGGTAGAGGGAGAGCTGAGGCTGAGCCAGGGGTGGCAAGGAGCTCCCTGATGACTGGGGAAGGACTGGCTCCTCGTGTGTCTGGAAGCACGTTACATTATAATACTGCACCTCATATCTTACATCAATATTACTCAAAATGCCCTTGTTACAATATTTTTTCCCCTTTTCTCATCTTAAGACTCAGCAATTTCTTGAATTCTTTGGCATCATGTAACTCATTTTAATTTTCTTTGCTCTAAGCTGGATTCCTACATTACTTTTCTGAGAGGCAGCCTCACAGGTTTGAGAAACAGCCAGATGCATGAAACAAAGTCACTTCACGAAGTACGGTAACAATTGATTCAGCGATGGGCACACTTACAGCAGCTGCAGTTGATGCATTGCAGAAGTGGCACTCACAGCTGGAGGGTGGACGAGGGTCTGCCAGGGTGGACAATGGTCCCCGAAGACTTCCTATGGGGCCCTGTGAGTCCCTGCCCCTTCCCTTAACTGCTCCACAGTCTTCACAGGGGCACTGGGGAACTCCATCTTCAACTGAGTATAGAAAGTCAAAATATGACAAGCCATCACAAACAGCACAATATTCACCAAAAGAGATAAGAGTGGGAATCACAAGCAACAACTTAGAGAGGAAATAACTCACATAATTAATCTTCTCACAGACATCATCAACACCTTAGCAACATTCTGTTACAGAACTTAATGAAGAATGTAGATGTTGGCTTCATGTATCCTCATCATATTCCTGATGACAGCTGTCAATATGATGGTCAGAGAGAGAGAGAGAGAGAGAGAGAGAGAGAGAGAGAGAGAGAGAGAGAGAGAGAGAGAGAGAGAGAGAGAGAGAGAGAGAGAGAGAGAGAGAGAGAGAGAGAGAGAGAGAGAGAGAGAGAGAGAGAGAGAGAGAGAGAGAGAGAGAGAGAGAGAGAGAGAGAGAGAGAGAGAGAGAGAGGAATAAGTCATTTTACCTGTTGCAGATGATACAGCAGCATTCTGCACCTCAGCCTTCTGGTGGTGCTGACTCCTCTGCTGTGCCTTGAAGTGCTCCCAGTCAGCCAACAGCTGCCTCCTGCGTGTGTTGAGAGCTGCCCTCTCCACGGCATAGTCCTGGAGGAGTGCATCGGCACGCACCCACACTGCCTCTGCCACAGTAAGGGTGCGGTGCAGGGACGCCCAGCAGCCTAGCACATCCTCACCCTCACCTGATGCACTCAGCTGTCACACCAGAACAACATCAGTCTCAAGACCCATCTTGGCCTCAGGATTATTTTCATTTTGGTCTCAGGATTATTACCATTCAGAATCAATTAAAACACCAATTTTCTTTGGATAATTTGAACTTAAAATAGCAACAATGTAAAACTGTTTTTTACCAATGTTTACCCACAAGAAACTTTAGCTATATTCTACAGATCTAGTCTCAGAAAAACCTTTACTCATTATCAGTAGTCACAGGTTTGAGCTGTTTTCCTACAGTTTACAGAAAGAAAATCTTAGAACCTTAACCTCATACTAAAAAAAAAAAAAATTCAGGCCTATTTATACCCAAAAAAATGTAAACCAAAACAATGCAATGACAAGAACACCAGTACCATAACCATCTCCACAGAAACACCCACCTTCTGGCAACACACATGGGCATAGTCTTGCACATCTGGGTCAGTGAGGATAGTGGAGTGGAAGATGTGCATGTTGACAGTGACCCAGTTAAGCTTGAAGCGGCTGAGGTGCTCTGAGTCAAGACGCTCCAGGGCGGGGTGGAGGGCCTCACACACACCCATCACCCACTGGTATGAGTCACACACACCTTGGAAAAGAAGTTAGGGTTAAGATAAGAGAAAATGACAACTGGAAGAAATAATTACATGAGATGATGACTGACACTGATGAAATGTGGTGTAAAAGAGACAGATGAGGAGATATAATAATTGGAAAAAATAATGAAATAAAGATGATGATTGATAAAATGAAAAGAAAATCTGAAATATTATACAAAAGGGTAGGTATCAAAGTGCAGTACAGAACATGGGATGCAAAACAAAAGAAACAGATTGACAAATGCACCTCACACTTGTCAGTTTGTACCGACACATCTATTATTCACTCTGCTCATTTTTCTTGTGCAAAGAGATGATTCAGGTTTGTGATGGTAGATCACTTAAGACAAAAAAAAACATAAGCTTGGTCTGGTGATATGTTAGACTTGCATGCAACTATAAATATCATGAAATACAATTCAATCCTCACTGACGTATCTCTCATAGTTGCTTTATCCCACATTCAGATCAATTTCTCATCGTTTTCGTAATGTTCCGAGGCAGGCATGACATGTTTGCTAGGGGACATGATTTGAAACAAAACATTTCTGCCATAGCTCTTTGAAAAGTGTAAACAGAGGAACAGACATAAGCATAAGCTAAGGAAACCTGTGTGGATCAGACTTGTTTTGACATCACTAGGAGGCACACCAGATTAGTGCTAACTGGGCCTCACTTCTGATATCCGTTCAATAGTCATCACATCCACACCTCACCTGTCTATCCTCATCCCTGGCCTTGCTCTGAATCGACTCACCTGGCTGTGAAGAACATACACACTCAAGGTTATGCTACAATCATTATAAATTCATAATCTCACTAGAAATTGTGTTCATTTCAAATAAGGATCTCAGTCTATACCTATAAATAAATCTGCTTGTTATGCCAATTGGCATCATAACACATGACCAATCTATTCCAGGATATCTTTCAAATAACAGTATTAAAGGAGTATGAATCTCTCCACATCATATTAACTCACCAATAATAAACAACTTCATCTCCAACATGAATAAATTTCCATCATGTGGAGGCTCTCTTAACAACACAGTCCCTCTTAGTGATTCCCTAGTGGAATAATATTTGAATGCTACTTCTAGACTAAATAAAATCTAAGTATATAGAATGACTAAAAAAACAGTCAGGGGTTTAAGGAATAAATCTGACATTTGGAGCACAAGTTACCCTGAATGAAGGCCGAGGCCTGGCTGGGTGACGGGGAATCGTGGATGGTGGCAAGGAGCCGAACCTTCAGCTCAATGCACAGTTCATGGGCCAGGTGACTCAGGCGCAGGTACAGCTGATGGGCGTCATGGCTCACTAACCTGCAGGATCAGGGACAATGTCATCATCATTATTACATCCTTCTCCTCACAAATTAATGCTTATATACTAGACTCTTTTATAAATTCATAATATAGTCATAGTAGATTACAAAAATGAGTTGAGTTATTTTTTAAAATTTAAAGCAGATATAATGATTCAATAATTGTCTTTCAGCATAATTTTGAGTAAAGGTTGTTATTTTCATATCAATGGCATTAACTGTTTTTTTTTATTTCATTTATTTTTATCCCATCCCTGATACTTTTCCTTCTCTCTCTCTTATAACCTTACCTAATAATACTTTATTGAATTTTATGCTTTTTCACTTACTATTATAAAAATATTGTGCAATAAAAGTTGACAAGTAAAGCATAAGATACCCAATAATAATGAACACAAATATTCTGAAGTTCTTCAACACTATCTATTAATTTTAATAATGTAAACTTATTGAGCCTTTATTTCCATGAAAGTAGTGTGGCAGTTTCTGTAAGCCAGATAATGAACACTGACTGCCTATTTTAGACTCACAGCAAAACCAACTGCTGCCTTGCATCAAGTCTTGTGTTCCTGAGATACAACAATAACTATACAAATATGTATAAGACAAGAATGTATTCTGATAATGGAGAGCCTTTTCTGTCTTCATTATCCATAAAAGGTCAATCTTGAAGAACAGATAACAAAAGAAGGAAAAATTTTACATACAACTAATAAAGTTTTCTTTGCCAGAGCTTCAGTAGTAATCCTATAAGGCTTTCTGTGCCAATTATTGCCATCTAATGCAGATGCCTCTAATAAAGCAACACAAAACATTCTTATAAATCAATTATCGCAAAACCAAAGTGATTCACAAAACACATTATCAAATATTACATAAAGAACACTTCTCCACACAAAATATTAATTGAGAAATGCTTTAACTCTGTATCATTAATAAAGGATAAAAAAAAAAAAAAGCAAAATATTACAATAATTTTGATATACAATATGTGTACACACACATATTGTATATCAAACACACACACATATTGTATATCACACACACACACACACACACACACACACACACACACACACACACACACACACACACACACACACAACCGTTTATTATTATTATTATCATTACACTCACATGTTGGCAAGGGCTTTGATGCGAGTGAGGGAGGGTCGGGAGCGCTGTGTGGTGCCCTGGGCTGCTTGAGGGATGAGGGAGCGGTGTAACTGACGCAGGGATGACCTCAGCTCCGCCCACACACCCACCATCACATTGGCTCCCTCCTCCACACCTTGCAGCCTGGCACAAATGCAAAAAAAAAAAAAAAAAAAAAAAAAAAAGTATCAAGCACTGGAAGAAAACACCTCAGAAACAAATTTATGGAAGAAATAAAAAATGACCAACTATTTGACATCACGGCAATAAGAATCTAAAATATCTAAGAACTTGACACAATCCTTTACATTAGAAGATATTTGGGTATATGTATCAATATAAAGATTAAGAGAAGAGTGCATATGAGAAAAGTAATAACACCAGCAGTGGTGTATGGAGTGGAAATGTGGCTGGCAAAGGAAAATGCAAGAGAAAAAAATAATGTGGCTGCTGAGAAGAAAATACTTATGTAGATATGGAGCAACAAAAATGGACAAGATTGAGAACAAAATAATATTAAGCTCAATGAAAGTAGATAGCAAGGAAGACAAGAGAAGAGACTGCAATGACTCAGTCATGTGAAGAGAATAGTGATGAAGATGGAAGTGTGACACAGGAGACAGAAAGAGGATGAAGTAAAGATGGCTGGGCTGCACACGGGACAGCTTGAGAGAAAAGCAGCTGTCAGGGGGTGATGTACATGACCAGGCCTGGTGGAGGACAGCTGTCAAAAACACTGACCCATCAGTAATGGAAAAGATATTTGGAGAAGAAAATTTCAGTACAAAACTGAATTATTATGGCACTTGTAAACATATTCATCTTCCTCACCTCTTGCAGACACATTCACTGCTTGCCGCTGAGGTAGTAACATCTGCGGCCTTGTCCTGCCCGCCCTCCTGGAGTCTCTCTCGGCTGGCCTCCAGGATGGGCACCTCAGGCCACTCTTTACCCTCACCCTTGCCCTTCTGTTCTTTACATTCCTCCAATAGCTTTTCCCTTAGGCTTGAGTGTTCCTCTGATCCCTCTGCATCAGGCCTGGATTGTGCCTCTCTCACAGCACCATCTGCCTGGGTGCTGGATGATCCATCTCGCTGAGGCTTCTCTTCCACATCACCAACACAACCTTCTGATGACTGGGTCACTTGGTTCTGCTTGGGGTCTTCAGAAGAACTGGAAGACATCACTGATTCCTTTGAGTCATCTTCAGTCTCCTGGTCTTCTGAAGCCACAGTGATGAGAGATAAGTTCTCAAGGGCAGCAGCCACTGTCCTGACCTCTGCTGCCTCTGTGTCACCATCAACTGAGAGCATCAGGGGTTCAGGTTCTGCTTGCTCTTCTCTGTTAGGTTTGCTGGGGCTTGACAGAGTTTCTGGGGTTATTGGACTGTCTATTCTGTTTGTATCTATTTTTCTGAGGTCTTGAGTTGATAAGGTTCCACTCACCTCAACATCAAAAGCATTAAGTTCCAATTTTCTTTCTTCTGTTTCTTTTAATGAAACATCTGTACTACTCGTGGAGGTGGAAGAGGACTCGGTGCTGGCAGGGTCTTCCTTTAGACGATCTGTGCCTTCAAGGACACAGGTATCGGAGAGAGCTACTTCACTGCCACTGTCACTTTTCTCACTTTCCTGTGAAGACTCTAAAAATCCTGAAGTTTGGGGACAGCTGCCCAGACTGGCGTCACATTCCTCACTCACTTTCCCTGCCTGCTGTGACAACTCCTCACAAATTCCGACAGACTGGCATCCCACTCCACTGGCTTTCGTGTCATCCGTCGCATCTTTCTCTGAAATCCTCAACTCCTGGTTATCCGAGGAGGTGCTGGAGGGAACGGAAAGCTGGCTGGTGGGAGTGGATGATCCCTCACTGGCTGTCCTCATGTTGGAGTCAGAGTCTGGAGTGGAGCTGCGAGCCTCACTCCCCTCCAGGTAGAGAGGCACAACCTGGCCCTCTAGTGCCCTCCCACCTAACCCTGTCACAAAATCCAAGCCATTCAAACCTTCATCGAGGTACGAGGACTGGTTCAGAAATTCCTTGATTAGCTCAGACACTTCAAAATTGGTCTCCTCTTCATCCCTGTCCTGGTGCAGCAGCTCAGTCACCGCCCCGCTGCCTGGGCTGAGGCTGCACGTCCTCATGGGACACGCCTTTCCCTCTTCGTCATTCACTCCATTCACTACCACTTCGCCATTCATTTGCGGGTCACGACCTCTGGTATCGGTGGTCGTCTCCTCAGGCTTCAGGTTGGCTCTGAGCCCCTCTGATAAGGTAAAACTGGACTCTTCACATTCTTGGCTTCCAATGGCGAGGGGTTCACTGCAGCCATCCACTCTGGCTTCGTTCATGGAGGCATTGGGAGCCTCACTTTGTGTTTCCATGGCTACTCAAACTGTTTCTTATTATAACACTTCACGACTTGCCCACCCTGGACAGCGTGGGGTTGGTATTTCCGAGCAAAACAACGTGAGACAACAGCGGGACGCGGCCACTCCGAGGCTGTTCAGGGGGCTCCTCCACGCAGGCCTACCAACACCACGCTGCCAGTGCTCTCATTATAACATCACATTTTCCATTGACATATACTTCATACATGTAAAATAATTATATATCTATCCTGTAAGGAGTGATTCTAGAGAACTTTCGATTCCAGTAGATAATTATGATCTTATCTGATGTGCGGGCCTTGGGGTGGTTGGCTGGCGTGGCTCCAGTGTTTACATCATGAGGGACAACCTGAGTGCTATATTACTTCTTCTTTTCGTCACATTTTCCCTCCTTATATTTGTCACAGGTGAGCAGACTACTCAGAATAAAGACACCACGACCCCAGAGTTATGCGTCCCACACTCACCCAAGATCAACTGTTCCTACTTGTGAGTATGAGCCCCATTGTGTCTGTCACCTCATGGACCTCAGGATGACTTACTTGGCTGACTCATTACTCCACCTACTCACTTCACTTACCTCTATGACTCACCTAGTCTGTTTATTTGTTTAATGTACTTAGCCGGTCCTTGATGAGTTATCTGGGTGGGTTATATGGTAGACATAAACCTCATTGGGTAAGCTGGTTGTATGATTGTCAGCCATATCTCGCATTAGCACAACCAGACAGTTGTGCTGGCCAGGAGCTATATCAAAATCCTCTGGTATATGTTCGGTAAATTTATATGAGTGCACTCGTGTAACATTTTTTCAGACGAAACTACATGTTTCTGGTACATTTTGATGTGCTTTGAGTGAATCTAGTAACCGTTTCTGCCCCATTTTTTTTTTTTCTTATATACACCCCTCACACACACACACACACACACACACACACACACACACACACACACACACACACACACACACACACACACACACACACACACACTAACCTACCTAACAGTAAATTTGATAAAAACTTATACCCCAGGAATGAACATTTTCCAGCAGTAAAGATAAACATCACTGTGTTGTGTGACCAAGTACTCCACTGAGAACAGTTTTTTTTTTTCTTCTTTTTGCCGTGAGACGAGTGCATTTGTATAATACCATATATTTTCCAATGACAACATAACTAATCTGTGAAGTGCTGTAGAGGTTCACAAAAACAAACACTGGAAAATGACTGAAGTAAAGAAAGGCCATGAGAGAGTAGCTAGGGATCACACCACGGGCAGGACACTCATGGCAGTGTGAGTCCAACACATTGCCATTCAAACCCTGGTGACCACAAAGTCTTGAATGGACTCTGGTCTGCTTTTATGTCCCTACCGTTACATTAAATCCTCACGCACTAGTTCATGCCTTCTTCATTCTTAGATTAATGCCTTGCACTCGTAATGTGCTCCATTGAGGGAATAGTGTTCTAGTCTTGATGGCATAACATTATTTTTGCCTTAGAGTCCATCTTATGTCAGAGAAGTTACTGAGAGTTGAAACCATCCACTCCTGTTGCTTTCCATCACTATGTCCTGTGATGACGGATGTTGATTAAGTAGTATTCAGCATTTTCATTCTTTTGACAATCTCTAACCAAAAATTAGTATTTTCTTTTACATGCACTCCATAACCAAGGTCCAGATTTTTCTATGTTTTGAAAGTGGGTTATATGTTATGTTGGCATGACTCATCTGCCTAAAACACAGTGTAGTGAGGTGTTACTAAAGGTGGAAAGTTGATAAGCAAATTAATGTGTAGTATGCAACTATAAAGCTAGAATCAAGATTGATATTAAGACTATCGTCATTTTCCAGTGACGAACAGTCACACTTATGTACGTTTTTCCTCCTAAAAATTACCTGTGCAAGTGTTTGTCACAACAATATGGATATTTAAAGAATAAAGAAGCTGCTATTCAGGGGTGATGAAGTAGCAATAACAATCTTCCTAAAGGTAAATTCATATAATCTCTCAACTTCTTTAATTGCACAGAATAGGAGGATGCACTATTCACTGGTATTGGATTTAATTTAGAAACACCTTTCACAATTACATTTTGAGAGAGAGGACTGCTGCTGCTGTATATTGTCTTGAGATTGTTTGCTTCTTTTTCTTAAGAATATTGATACTTTTGAATGAAGAATTTCCATAAATTAATTATACCATTCAGGGGAAAATACATGTGAATGAGTGGAGTATGCCATTTGAAAATATTGTAGCAAAGATAATAATAATTTTAATCAGAACTTTATACCATATTCAGTGGAACCTCGGTTTTTTTTTACTTAATTCATCCCTAAATGCCGTTCAGAATCCAAAATGTTAAAAAACCGAAACTATTTTCCCCATAGGAATCATTGTAAAATTGATTAATCCATTTTCAGACATCCGTCCACCATGTCTTAGCAGGTAATGACTGACGCTCCCACTGCTAAGATGGCCACTCCACAACATCTCCAGCTTAGAAATTTTTTTTTATCCATAAAGGATGTATTGAATGAACTTAGTGACACAGAACTCATGAAAATATATTGTTTAGACAATGTAGGCATTCTCTTTATCACGGATCAAGTGAGGGAAGTCTTACAGAGTGACACAGAGAGTAGCAACCCACTCATCACCAATATGAATGTGATCATAACACTTAGACATTTTGCTGCTGGGAAAAGCTACTGAGAAAATGCTGTTGTACAGTAGTGATGGTGTTGTGGGTCACAGAGAGAGCCACAAGAGGCTTGGGATTACTCCTGAGCACTGAACCTTGTTTGCTTACATCCAGATTCTTCAACGGGATCACATTAAGCTTGCTTCAAAGATTGAAATACTGTCTTACCCTCTGTGTCTTTCCTCCAAATATATAAAAACAAAGGAAATATTTATAGAAACTATAAATTAGTAATAAATGGCAGCTTTTGCTACGTTTTGTAGTATTTAGAATCAAGTCTGAAAACCAAATCATAGTACAGTAACCGAAGCAATCGCAAGTTAGAAATTTTGTTTGAAAACCGAAATCATAGTACAGTAACCGAAGCAATCGCAAGTTAGAAATTTTGTTCGAAAACCGAGTTGTTTGAAAATGGAGACGTTCAGTAACCGAGGTTCCACTGTAGTAGTAATATAGTATTAAGTCAAGCAGAATAGTACTGTTCTGTGTAATGTCTTTTTGTAATGGAATGGCTATTGTTGCAGACCATTAGAGTTTCTCGAGTGTCAGGGGTTGACAGACCACCAAGGGAACAACACAGCACGGGAAGATGCTGGCCATGGATGTGTGAAGGTGAGTAGCCACATGCCAACTCAGTAAGTGACAGGCAAAGTGTCTGGTGATTTAACTCTCTCTCTCTCTCTCTCTCTCTCTCTCTCTCTCTCTCTCTCTCTCTCTCTCTCTCTCTCTCTCTCTCTCTCTCTCTCTCTCTCTCTCTCTCTCTCTCTCTCTCTCTCTCTCTCTCTCTCTCTCTCTCTCTCTCTCTCTCTCTCACAGTGACACTGTAGATTGTATAGCTAAGGTTGCTTGTGCCCTGAATGTTCCTGATGTGCCTGCCATATCCTCTCTTCAGTGCTATAGAAGGTTACTATACTTTACCTTGCATGCCTTAGTACTGCAATGAAGGAACGCTGAACGAGGCAGCAGTATTTCCATAAAACACTATGAAAATTTTGTTCACTGCGCTCACAGATGCCATTGCCACCAACTCATGGTGTGGTAACACAATGTGGTGAGTGCCAGACTAAGGCTGGAGTACTGGCCTTTGTGGCAGGTATCTTACGCAGTGGATGTACCTCATCACTCCTCATGCAGACTGAAACCTTCCAGCACCCAATACTGTCCATCACTGCTTAGAATGTCCCATTGTTAGGTATCTGCTGCTACAGGACCAAGATTTTATCACTTTACAAACATTTGTTAAAGGAAGATATTCTCAATGAAATTCTTGTACTGTGTCCATACTTTGGTGGATACTAAATATGCATTGTTTCTTTATTTCTTTTGTGTGTGTGTGTGTGTGTGTGTGTGTGTGTGTGTGTGTGTGTGTGTGTGTGTGTGTGTGTGTGTGTGTGTGTGTGTGTGTGTGTGTGTGTGTGTGCGTGCGCGCGTTAACAGATGGATACCTGTTGTTTCCCATGTGATATAATATGCACCTGATTTAATACTATTTTAATACTATTTTTCATGAAACCCTATCATATGTTTCCACTAGGCTATATTGTATTCCATTAATTTTGTACTTGTCTGTTGCCCATTTGTCGCAATAAATTGATCAAATCATCTCTCTCTCTCTCTCTCTCTCTCTCTCTCTCTCTCTCTTCTCTCTCTCTCTCTCTCTCTCTCTCTCTCTCTCTCTCTCTCTCTCTCTCTCTCTCTCTCTCTCTCTCTCTCTCTCTCTCTCTCTCTCTCTCTCTCTCTCTCTCTCTCTCTCATTTGATCATACGTACAATAGCAATTTTACTCAAAGGTGCACTGTCATGTGTCATCCATAAATCAATTTAGCCTAGTAGTAAGTGATAAATTATATACAGTTATACAGAAAATACTTAATAATCACAGAGGCTTAAAACACTTTGTCTTTATTGTATTTCCACCACGTATATCACTGTATCTAACACTTTCACTGTGTGAGTAGTGTCAACACAATACGTGAGATGCGTCTGTCTCCAGGTATAGAAACGAGGTGTAGTGGCCGTGACAGTGTTCCACATCTTGGAGACGCATCCCACAAAGGTGCACTGATGCTGGCTGACATGGTAGTGTGGCACCTCCACATATCACTGATTGCACTGTTCTCATGCCCCATATTGTGACCCTTGGAAGTTGGTGCAACCAAACCAGATGTGGCTCTCATTGCATCTCTCTCTCTCTCTCTTTATTTCTCCCTCTTTCTGTGTGTGTGTGTGAGAGAGAGAGAGAGAGAGAGAGAGAGAGAGAGAGAGAGAGAGAGAGAGAGAGAGAGAGAGAGAGAGAGAGAGAGAGAGAGAGAGAGAGAGCTTATGCTATTACACTGGTATAGGATATCTTGATGGGGATTGCCAGGTTACAAGGTCATAAGTCCTTGGTTTATTTCTAATGCATTGTGAACAGGGACAAGCCTGAATAAAGAGAGTATCACACTGGAGGTTTAGGTAGGGCCCCACAGTGTTAGGTCAGACCCCCTGCAGGCTTAAGTTGAGGCTAGGCCCCTCAGGATTGAATTTTAGATTAGGCATGTCTAATAGTTCACTTTTTGCCTTGGAGTTTTTGCTTTAGGTATAATGAATATTGATGAACTCAGTATCTTGTCCAAGGTTCTTATAATCTGAAGAATTCACTTCTTGCAAAGTTGGTAGGTTTCCCACCATTTTAATGAGAGACAACTTAGTATCTTTCTGCCTTCTTTTTCTTCTCTCTCAACTGGACAGTGTTCATCACTTAAATCAAAACATATCAGGACCTGTTTGGCTGGTTCTTCTACGTGTATGTTGATCATTTTCTTTCTTTAGTAACTTCAAACTCGCTTAGTCTTCATGTATAAGTAATAAACGTTTATTTTACAGGTATTTCTGTGATTTGAAGTCTAACGTCATAAATAACACCATGATATTATCAGATGAGAATAACCCAGTGCCATTTTTTATCCTACCATCGACCCCCAACACTGTATTGTAGGTCCAGGAAGCAAGCTAGTGTCTTTGAGTAGGATGGAAGCATCCCACCATGCAGGAACATTAATAATATGAGTGATACCCACTTAATCTCCCTCCAGCCAGGGATCAAATTTGGGACCCTGGGAGCTGAGCTTGCAGACTGTTTCATCATTTGGCTTCTTGCTAGTGTAATCTTATTAAGAGTCTAGTTAGGTCTTTGAGTGCACTATATGGCCTATAAATTCAATGTATGCCATGAGGAGGGTGACTTAGGGGAGAACAGATCCTGTACAAGTATAAATGACTGCTGTAAGTTGAGTAAGTAAGTAAATAAGTAAACATTTATTGCTACAGTAAAATCCCTCTCATCCAGCATTCGAGTATCCGGCAGCTTCAAGTATCCGGCACATTTTTCCCCGAGCCTTAAAATCAATAAAAAATCAATGTGTACTCATAAAATTGATTAAAATTCCCGCGTGAGGCATACTTTGTCCCCTCGCCACCAGAGCGCACTGCTTCGCGCCATCCGCGGCCCACTCCACAGTGTTTACTCAGTGACTCAGTCCCGCATGTGCACTGTTTATCGCCTGATGCCTTCATCATCCCTAAAGTTGTAGAAAAGAGGAAGCGTGTTGTGCTTACACTTAAGCAGCTGATCAGATCAACTGATCTTTGTTATGGTAAGATGCGTGAATGTAGGGTGATGATTGTGGACATAATTTCACTTCTATTCAAGTATCCGGCAACTTCTGGTATCCGGCATGTCGGCGGTCCCGTTGATGCCGGATAAGAGGGATTTTACTGTATTAAACATTATATACAATATATACATGCATTAGAAAAATATTGTTGATACAGCAACAGTCCGTCGAGCTTAAGCTCCATGACAGACATTATTAAGTACTAAAGGTTAAGTGGATTGATAGATAAATAAATGTTAACATAAGGTTACATATGTGCTATGTACAATTATAAATAAGAAAACAAAAAACACAATTATGATTGTAGTTATAAAGAAATACAAAAAAAATATTATAGTTAAATAGTGAAACAATTATATTATGAAATTTCCTAGATAGTTCTTAATTTTTCTTTTAAATGTTGAAATGTTGGTTGATCTAAGGAGTAACTTTTGTTCTAGTGGTAGACTATTATATAACTGAGGACCAAAACTTAATACACTATTTTTAAAGAGAGTTGTTCTGAAATGGGGGCAGTACAAGTCAACATTATTGCTCCTAGTGCTTCTTGGATTGTCAACAATTCTAAAGACATTATTTCCACTATAATATTGCACAGTTTTAAATATAAGTAATAAAGTTAAATATTTATGAATAAAATCAAATTTCTTAAGTTTAGTAGTAGAAATATAGTGGCTGTAGAGTCAAATTTATGAAGAAAAAATATACATCTAAATACTTTTTTTGGGGAAATAACTTGTTTGTTGAGGAACGAGGTCCAAGTACATGCCCATATTGGTACACAGTAAATAAAGTGAGGATAACATAATGTGTAATATATACTAATCATAGCCTCTGTTGTAAGATTATGTCGCACTTTATAAAGTAAGCCACAAATTTTGGATAGTTTTACACATATTTCATCAATGTGATATTTCCAGTTAAGATTAGAGTCAATAATTATACCAAGGAATTTCATATGATTAACCTGTTGTACTACATCGCCCTCTATTTGTAATGGTGGCATTTGATTTCTTACTGACCTGTTCTGAAAGAATATATATTTGGTTTTTGAGACATTTAGCTTTAATTTATTATATTGTATCCATTTATTTATAGAGTTTAATTCCAGGTTAAGCATTTCGTGCAGCTGATGTATATTACTGTTGGGCAACAAGAGGTTTATGTCATCAGCATACATAAAAAATTTTAGCTCTGCGCTAACGTTTACAATATCATTAATATATATTAAAAATAACAGTGGACCTAAAACAGATCCTTGTGGTACACCCTTAGACAAGGCTATAAATGGTGAAAAATTCATGTTACAGAAAACAGATTGAGTTCTATTGGTAAGATAACTCCTAAACAGGTTTAGGGGAATGCCTCTTACGCCTAAGTTCCAGTTTATCAAGAAGAATTTTTTGATCAAGTGTGTCGAATGCTTTTGAGAGATCAATAAATACGCCAACAACATTGAGCTTTTTTTCCAAAAAGGAATAAACATTGCTCACAAACTGTAATATTGCTGATTCGGTGGACCTGTTTGCTTGAAACAGACAGTAAGTTATGATTTTGTAGGTAGCTAGTTAAACGAACGGAAATTACCTTTTCAAATATCTTATTGACAGCTGGCAGGATTGAAATAGGACAATAATTGTTTATATAATTTCTGTTCCCAGATTTGTACAATGGTATTACTTTGGCTTTTTTAATTGCATCTGGAAAAATGCCTGATCTCAAGGAGAGATTAATTATGTGGGTAAGTGGAGCAAATATTTCTGACGATACATGTTTTAGTACTAGTAGTGATACTTCGTCGTATCCCGATGCAGCGGATTGTAAATCATTAAGATAAGTTTCTACTTCTTTTTCATGTGTTGGTGGGAAGTAAAGTGAAAATATGGGAGGGTCATTTACATATCTCTTATATTCGTATCCTGTTCCACTTATCTGGTTAATACCTATATTCAAGAAGTGTTCATTAAATGCTTTAGGGATGTTACTACATTCAGGTTTGAGCTCAGTTATGTTCTTATTTGTTTGACTATTTGTTCTGCCAAGTAAAGAATTAATGGTTTTCCACTGAGCTTTGGGATTACCTTGGTTTTCCCTTAAATTGTCTTTATAATATTTGTTTTTTGCTGCTCTTAGTGTTGAAGTTAAATCATTTCTGTATCGACGATAAGTTTTTCCAAAAGTGATGAGCCATTTCTTCGCTATTTTCTCTAATCTATTTCTCTCTTTTTTACGGTTTTTAATGCAGGAGTAATGTACGGACTTATTTCATTTTTGCTATTTATTCGATATTTTTTCAATGGAAAGTGTTTATCACATAAGATACTTATTGCGTCATGGAAAAAATTATAAGCAATATTTGGACAAGTTAAAGTTGATAAATCATTCCAGTTTTTTTTTGTTTTAGATCATCATTTATATGTTCTAAAGCTATAGGTGTAACGACTCTCTTATTAACGTATGTAGGATGAACACTTCCACTATACTCACACTTAAACTGAGAAATTATCGGGAAATGGTCTGAATATATTATGTGATGAGCAATATTTGATTCTATTTGTGTGGTCCAAATGTGATCTATGAGAGTAGCTGTGTTGTTAGTTACTCTTGTTGGCTTTGTAATTAGAGGGAAAAGAGAGAAAGAGTACATCAAATTAATAAATTCATAAACAGAGTTGTCTCAGAGCTTCAGTAAATCCATGTTAAAATCACCAAAAATGTAAATCTTCATAAATTTCAATTCATGAGCAAGAGAAATTCAGACATTACTTCTAAAAATTTGGTAATACTACTATTTGGAGACCTATAAATCAACATGAATAATGACTTGCTCTTATTTATAGTAGTTTCCACACCTGTACATTCTACAAAGTTATTTGATAATGTGAACTCACTTATCACAGATGAATGATAATCAGCAGAGATGTACAATGAGACTCCATCACCATGCGTATTTCTCAAGTTAGTAAACATATTGTATCCAGGTAATTGATAGACTGAGTCAATGTACTATCTAATCTTGTTTCTGTGAAACTAAGAACGGTTAGATTATTATGTGAATACTGTAAAAAGGTATTAGCAAAATGTTGAAGATTTTTAGCAACTGATCTTATGTTATGACATGAAATTGTTATTACATTGGTGCTGGGAAAAGATAAATCATCAAAGAAGCTATAATGAGATTTTGGAAGATCCAAATATCTATGACGTGAATATAATTGATATACATCTAAGTCACTATTATACTTTTCATCCTGTGTGACAAAAGGATCAAACTCTAAATTTTGGAAATTTATACAAGCATTATTAGAGACCGAATTTGAGTGAAATATAGTACATAATTCAGCATCGCTCAACGAACCAAAGGGTAATTCATCACAAAAACCTATTTCACTAGGTTCCATGAATTAGGACAAAAGAAAGTATAACACAGATTATGGCTTAAACTTATCTATTTCTTTTTACGATCCCTGAGACTCCTCTGTTGCCGCTCCAAGACGCCACCGACAGCTCCTGGGTCACAGGCAACTTTGTCAGGGACCTGGTTGCCAGCGCTGCTAGCAATGACTCCATTAGAGCCACCAACATTTTCGTTGTTAGTGGCCTTGACAGCAGCAGCACCCGATGTCCGGACATCAGCAACACCATCGGGTCTGGCAGAAGCAGTGACTGTGTGCCCCACACCGTCACCTCCACCCAGCACAACTCCGACTGTACTGGCCACTGCACTGCCAACACTCCTGTGACGATTTGAGGCAAAAGCACTCACTCCACCGGATGACGATTGTTGACTAATTTTTTCCTTGATTAATAACTTTGTGTGTTTAAAAAAGGCAATTTTACCTTCTTGTCTGGCTTGTCTAAGCTGGGGAAACTGACTCTTCTTTAATTCTTGCGATGCAGCACAGAGATCTTCGTTGATAAAGACACCTGTTCCTTGAAGTTTCCTGGTGTTTCGTAATACTGCTTCTCAGTCTCCAAATTTCTCGAAACGAATCACCACTGTTCGTGTCTTTTCCCATGTGGTGATGGCTGGCCTCTTGCTGAAGTGAAGATTGATGTCCTCTGCCATACTATATACTGTGTCTGAATTTTCTCTAACTTCTTTCTTTGAGTCAAGGGTGATGATGGCCTGGAGATGTACTCACCTTTTTATGAAGATTCACAGGTGTAGTGTTAACTTTCCTCATAAAAATAACTGTTTCTTTGGATAAATGCTGACAGCTCTTTACTCAAGGGGACCTGTATATTGGCAGCCATGATGTGAGGTGACACCTGTTGTGAAAATTACTGGATTTGGTTCTGGGATATTGGGATGGCTGAATCTAGCCAACTATTAAGGAACAGATGTTGCCCACCTATCCATAACATACTCCCAGATATCTGGGCATGCTGTGATCACAGGTGTCTCACTGTGCCTCTCAGGTGTCTTCTGAGGTGCTTGGCTGTTGCCTTGTAGAACCTTATCATGTTAATGCACTCAGGATGTCTGGCATCTGGATATTGATTGAGTGACTGATCTTATGTTTCTTTCAGTTTGGAGGACAAAGGTTTGAAGACGTGGAGATCACAAAGGTGTATTGCACAGTGCTTCAAGGCATTGAGTGCTGTGGGGAGAGAGAGTTTCTTCGAGATGGATTCCCCTGCATCAAGTGAGTACATCCATCATAGTCTGTGAGTTATTTATTGATGCTGCTAGGATAGATGTTTATCTTTCCAAATAGAATTATATGTTGTACTTATTTAATATTGAGAAAGGTGATAGTTAACAATGTAAATAGTTTTTGGTCTGAAATGGTGGTATTTGGTGCAGTGTATAAGGAGGATATCTTCTGTTTTGCATGTGGCAACCTGGTGCACAGAAGCTGCAGTACTCCAGCATTTAGCCTGAATAGAATAATTTATTTTAATGAAACAGTAGAGTTAAGGGTAGAAGGCATTGAAAAAAGAAGCTGCATGTGTGGCAACTTTCATTTTCCATCCTTAATGCCATATTTTTTCTTTCTCCCCATTCCAGGTATAGTGGTCATTACTTTGTAACCACCCTCATCTACAGTGTGTTGCTTGGGTTCCTGGGCATGGATCGCTTCTGTCTGGGCCACACTGGGACAGCTGTGGGAAAGCTGCTTACCCTGGGTGGTGTTGGAATATGGTGGGTGGTGGACATTGTTCTGCTCATCACTGGTTCCCTTACACCTGAGGATGGTAGTAATTGGAATCCTTATGTTTGAAAGACTCAGTGTGTGGAGACTTTGAGGGTAGAGTGAGACTGCTGTGCAATAAAGTTTTGGGTACGTAGTATGTGCAGTTGAAGATGGCTTCAATAACATACAGTAATGCCAAAAAGTACCGTTATCTGGGCCAGGATGAGGAGGAGCCTGAGCAGTGCCAGGGGGAGACCCTGAGACAGAAAATCTTGAAGGATCTTTTACAGAAGCAATTGTCCAAGCACATTTCTCTAGAACACCAGCTGCACAACCAAAAGAAGTTTGTCAGGTCAGTATGTGAGGAATCTGTCACAGCAAACACCAGTGGCCTTGCATCTTTTCAAGATTTCAAGAGTGTGGAGTCACTTCTAAATGTAAAGCAGACATTAAAATCATGTGGTCTCACAGAGTCTGAAATCCAACTACTACTTGGTGAAGAGACCCAGAGCTCCCACCTTGAGGCTCCTCATGCTAGGAGGCAGCGGCTGGAGGCCATTGAAGATAAAATAGTGCATCACAGAAGTTATCTAGAGACTTCCCTCCAGGCACACAATCAGACCTCTAGTAATGCTTTGTTGGAAGAGACCCAAGGAGTGCCTGTTTCTGGTGAGGCTCCACAGCCAAACCCACACCAAGACTTCCTCCCAGAGGGCCACCCCATGAATCACTTACAAGAGATAGCAGAGAAGCTATTCCCTCCAGAGAAGTCAGAGCAGATCCATGGTGAGGAACACACTGGGAAAAAGAGACAACAGGATGAAGCATTGGGTTCAGCTAAACCCAAGAAGAATAGAAATGAAAATCCATCCTGTATTTATTTGACTGAAAAACCAAAGTCCTATTGGGATATGCAACAAATACCAAAGGTAATCAAAGGTAGTGCCAATCATCTGGGTGCTCCCCTTCCCCAGTCACCAGGGAAGTGTATCATGGGCAGCAGCAATGACAAGAACAAGATATTACTTCATGTAACCAAAACTGGTACCAGTGCAAAGGTAGATCTGACTAAACCTTTCATCATGAGTCTTGACCCAGAAGATCTTATTCCATTGGCAACAATAAAAGCAAACAAAAAAAGTATCCAAGAATTAAGAGACATGGAAAAATTCAGAAATTATAATGAAGGAACACCATCATCCACTCTGTTCATAAAAAACCTCTCTCCAAGTGTTTCTCCAAAGGACTTGGCTTCTCTGATGGGCCACTTTGAGTCCACTCATGGCCAAAAAATCCTGTACAGAATCTTGGGAGGCCGTATGAAGGGCCAAGCATTTGTCACCTTCCCTGATGAGGAGGCAGCTTCTAATGCCCTCAGGCTGTGCACTGGCTACATGCTGCATGGTAAACCAGTGGTGGCAGTGTTTGGCAAGAAGTCATAGTTGAGGCTGTGTTTACCTCACAATGGAAGCAAAGTTATTAAGTGTATTTTTTACCTTTTATGATTTTTTGCTTTAAGCAAAAAAAAAAATGGTAAGATTTTGTAGTGAGGTTATATGATGAAGGGAAGGGGTAAGCAAGTTATATTTGTTACAACTTTAAATGACTATTTTTATTTCTCATTTTGTAAGAAAGGTTCCACATTTAGGTGGGGCATCCTGAGTCACAGCAGTCACTATAAAAGCTACATGGTGAAGCATAACCAGTTTGTCAGTTCTTTTGCTTTCCAGATACTTTTTAATCACATTCTATTCTTGATCTATCTAGTGGCACTTCTGAATGTCTGACATTCTCATCCTCTCTGCATTTGATCAATGCATTTATTACATTATTATTATGCTGATGATCCCAATCTTAGAGTCTGCTTACTTTGTTGATCTGTCTCACAACAGCATTACACCTTCAATTCACCTTGTTCTCAGTACAGTAGGTTGACTTTTGTCATTTTATATTAGCTTTTGCCATCAGACTGGTATCTGCTCTACTCACTGCACTTATTATATGACCCAGGGAATTAATTTTATTTGTGTACTGCAGGGACACATTCCATTATCACTGTTTTCTGCTCTTCTTTCTTCAGTGGCCAGTTTTTTTTCAATTTCTAGGGTGACATTAAACAAAATGCTGATGATGATGCTGTTCAAGTTATTATTTATTCATTGTAATACTTATTCCTTAAGAATGGATGTACAAGATTTCTATTAAAAGTACAACAATTTTTACTTTAACTTATTTTTTCTGAGTTCGAACCTTGCCATTGCATGCAGTGTGGAAAATTTGTGTGGGATCATTGAATTCCTTTTGCAAAAGAAAAAAATGGAAATCTTAAATTTCCTGCAAGGTGAGAATTTTATCTCCTCAGATTCTTGCTTTCAGTAGAGGTTTAATGCCAAAAGCACCTCCACCTCATCAGGTCCAGGGGTAGCACTGGATAAAAGACTGGATATGACAGTAAGATTATAAGCAAAGAATCTCAACAAAAAGAACTGTTTAACAATAAAATTATAGTAAAGAATCTCAGAGCCAAGAACCATTGGTGCTCTTTGAAGATATCAAGGAAGACTGATAAATTGCTGCTCCAGTGAAAGATGAGAATATTGTAGTAAAAGAATTCTGCAAGGGGGAAGGCAAGTTAAAATGTGCTCTATTTTGGAAGTCATACAGTGAATTTTATATACTTTGGAGGAACTGAGTAAAATTATATATATATATATATATATATATATATATATATATATATATATATATATATATATATATATATATATATATATATATATAAAGGAAAGAAGAAAAAGTTGCTTGAGTACATGGTGAGAAACTGTGAAGATTCAATGCCATATCCATGAGAACAAGTTATACATATTGATGCAGATACATAGCAAATTTTATTTGAAAATACAGATACAGAAAGTGTGGGGAACTAAAAATGGACTGCTGTCAGTGGCTTCAGGCACCTGAGTCTCAGTGGGGAAAGATGAGACTTAGAGGTGGTGAAGTGAGGGTTTGATATATTATCTGAAACTGAGTGTTGCAGAATTTAGTATAGGGAATGTTGGATGAGGGATCAGAATGGCCTGTCATAATAGAGAAGTGTGACCCTCATGGTGACATTACTGATCTACAGTTGAGGGATCCAAGGCTGGTGTGTGTGTGCCAAATTGTATGCACAGGAAATCATCACACATTTTTGCAATAAGCATTTCAAAGATGCCTACACAATGATAAACATAGTTCTGACAAGATTTATTTAATGGATTTTCTTACATTTTCTTATCAAAAACTAAATATATTCAAATTAACAAGTCTCTGTACACCATATTTTGTACACGAACAGGGAAACTTAAAATACAAACTTTAAATTACATGTTAAACTTATTTCTACAGTTGCACTGTAATGTAGATCACTTATTCTGAATCTTGTTATCATCAACCTCAAAGACAACAAAACACTCATCACTTGAGTCTTCCTTGTAGCAGGTCAGGAGGTGAACCTTCAGCTCCTCCATGTCTGTCAGCACTAGGGAACACGCCTCACAGATGTATCGCGTCTCCTCACCATCAGCTGCACTGTTGCTTGAGACTGCCAACCCTTCAACAACTACCTCTGTAGAGTTTTCCAGTGTCTGGATGCTTCTTTCCTGCCATGCATTATCTCTGGCAGGATGGGGAGAGAGCCTGTCTTCCTTGTTTTGGCCCTTTATGGTAGTCTTTTTACTACTGTTTGCTTCATAAAGTTGATCACTGGCAGAGATGCTTTGTTCTGCAGTGACTGGCACCTGTTTATTGTCAGTTACTTTGTCTGCTTCAAGGGAGCTTTCTCTCTTTGATTTTGTTGACTCCGTTTCAGCTTGTGTTGGCTTCTGGTGGCTTGAAGCACCTTCTTTGTTCATCTCAATTTGCCTTGTCTGCACCATTGACTGAGTTGTTTCATTTAGCTCCTCTCTCATTAGAGTGTTTCTAGTAATATCAATAGCAGTGTCTTCCAGAACTACAAGCTGTGTGCCCCCAGAATCACAGTGTGACCGCATATGTTGTGCCAGGGCCGAGCGTCTCAGAAACACCTGCCCACACACAAGACACTTGGAATCCCAGGTCTCACTGAAGTCATTCCCAACATCCTCAATGCTGTGGTAACTCTGTAGGTGGGCTGTGAGTGCCTCCAGTGAGCAGAATGGGAAGAGGCAAATGCTGCAGTCATATGGCCTTCCCTTGGAGTGCGACTTCATGTGTGAGCGCAGTGTTGAGTCTGTTTTGAACTTTGAGTGGCACACAGGACACTCACGTGCTCCTGCCGGGTTGTGGGTCTGCATGTGGCGCCGGAGATCTTTCAGGATGTGGAATGCCTTGCTGCAAAGGGGACACAGGAACTCCTGATTGCCTGCTGTGTGTCTCCGCACACGATGCAGGTGGAGGAGCTTCAGGGTCTTGCAGGTCTTGCTGCACTCTGGGCACTGGAAGACACTGGTGCTGTGGAAGTCCTTGGTGTGGTTGTTGAGAGAAGCTCGGCTACTGAACCTTTCCTGGCAGATGTGGCAAGTGTGAGGCCAAGCAGCAGTTTCACTTGTCTGGCTCTCCCTGTGGAGCAAAAGGTGGCTGTCCAAACTGGCCTGGGTCTTGTACAGTATCCCACACTCACCACACACTAGCAACCGATGCTGCCCACTGTTCTCCTTGTGCTTCTCCATCAAGTCCCTAGAGGCAAAAACTTTGCCACAAGAACAAACAACATTGTGAGATCCATCAGGATGAAAAATTCTCATGTGTTTACTCAAAGCATTCTTCCTCTTAAAGCCTTGCCCACACTCTGAGCACTGGAACTGCTGTACACTGGAATGGCTGACTTCATGTTCCTTTAGATGTGCTCTGGAGGGAAAGGACTTTTCACAGGTTGGACATTTATGCTTCTTTTTGTGATCTTTGTTTTTAATTTCAGTAACCATTTGTTCAACTTTGAGATCCTGATACTCTTCTTTACCCTCACCAGACAAGGCTTTCCACACATGCTCCAAAGTGTTTCCATCCTCAAACTCTCTACAACTTCCTCTGCCAGACAAATCTTGATTTTCCATGCATTGCTTGTTTTCTTCCTTTCCTTCCTTCCTTAATCCAAACCCTTTGGAGCTGCAATGAAGTTTTTTTTTACCCTATAATACTTCTTCACTGTTCTTGTCAAAGGCTCCGAGCCTGGTGCCTTCCAAGACTCTTTGATTGTTCCGTCCTCATCAATAATTTTGGTTAATACTCGTAGATGGTGCACTTCTTGTACATGCTCCTGGTAACTCTTGGTGGATGCCAAGGTGATGTCACATATCGGACACTCCAAAATGAAATTACTTTTCGCAAGAGTCTCACATTCACCTTTATCAGGATTTAATGTACCAGTTTCCAATCTGTCACTTGGACATGATGGGTTTTCCTCATTTTTCTCATGCCCTTGAAAGCGCAGGATCTTACAATCGTCCTCTGCATCCTTGGGAACTTTATCTGTGGTGATGTGGAGAGGGTGGCCATCAGAGAGGAAGCTCTTCTCATCCAGCAGGAATGAGACCCTGTCAGCAATCTTTGGAGCATCATGTTCATCATCTAAAACTATAACCTCTTCATTCCTCACTGTATTTTGCAGAGTCTCCTTTTGTTGTGTTGACTCTGCCCCCTTGCTCTTCCCTCCAGAAAAGGACTCAATAACATGGAAATGTTTATGTATTATGAGGGTTGCTTCTGCAATGCAAGTGAAGTCGCAGCCTTCTGTGGGGCAGGTAAACTTCTTCTGCTTCAAGTGTATCACTTCCAAATGCCTCTCCAACCTAATGTAGGTGGTGAAAAATACATTACATGTGTGACATCGCAGCTGATTTTTGTAAGACGTGCAGCCATGCATACGGGAGCTCATTGGGATGTAATAGCGGAAGCAAAATGGACACTGTAGTCTGATCCCCATCTCATACTCAGCCCTGCCTGGTGATGTAGACCTCACAATGCGGGTAACTTTTCTGCCCCTCCCTCTCCTCACATATGGCCGATCCTTAAGCAAAACATCTGAAGAGTAATCAGAAAAATCATCCTCCCCTGACTTGTCATCATCCTCATTTTCATACAAGGCATCTCCCCAGCGCATGACCAAACCATCCTCTCTTCTCCTCTGGATCCTTTGACTCTGTCTAGCTGCTGTAGCTTCCTGCTGTCTTTCCTCTCCAACAGTTTCTTCCTTTATCTCTGTGCTCTTGACATCATCACCCTCCTCCTCCTCTTCCTCCTCCTCCTCCTCCTCCTCCTCCTTCTTCTCCTCCTCCTCTGTTTTCATTCCCTCAGAAGCTAAGTCTTTTTTCCTTTTTCTTCCTCGTCTCTTAGCATCTGTCATGCCTGACTTCCTGAGTGCTCTGAGGGCTGCCATGATGCCCTGCCTTTCACTGTGAGTCCTTCCAACTGTCTTCTTCATGGAGCTCTGAGATCTGTGGGTAGATGCTGAGACCACACCTGAGACTTCCTCCTCAGGTGCCTCCATCTGACGCATCAAGAACCTCCTGATCTCCTCTGCTACCTTTCCTGCTGTGCGCTCATGGTGTTCAAAATCTTTCAGCAGACCTGTGCACCTCCTGCAGATCACAACATGGTCATCCACCACCCTGTCACTCACTGCCTCCAGCCCTCCATCACAACCTGAGTTCAGAGACACCACACACACACCACTGCTTATCCGTGATTCTTTCTCTGGGTCACTCACTAAGTCCTCCACATGTCCATGGGAAAGAGCACGGATGAGGGTCTCCTTCAGGGTTTCTGAGTCAGCTGGGGATCTTGTTGGGGTGACAGCCGCATCAGTGTCTGCTGTCCGGCGCTTATCATTGCAGATGTAGCAGGTGCTGGTGTCTCCCACTGGTGTCATCTGGATGGTGAAACAAGAATAACATTTATTTTCAAGCTTGACCTACAACAGTCGGGTTTGCCACTTAAGAACATAAGAACATTAGAAAACACAGAAAGCTGCAAGAAGCCATCAGGCCTACATGTGGGAGTCCCTGTATGAAGCACACCTAGGCTACCTATTTCCACCTATCATCACCATTCGCAAATTTGTCTGATCTTCTTTTAAAGCTTCCTAATGACTCAGCACTAACAACCTGATTACTGAGCACATTCCTTTCATCTACCACTATTTGAGAACCAATTCTTTCCTACCTCTTTCTTAAATCTATTTTTTTTTTTTAGCTTGTCACTTCACAACCCCATTAAATTCTACATACATCAAGAACCTTATCACTCACATAACATCCCACAAGTGCCAGCCATAGTCCCCTAATTGCCACCTAACAATCTCCTGATGATCAGTAAAAATTATTTTAAAATCAAATCTTACTTAACTAACTCCAAACCGGGGCCAGTTCCCTCCATTTATTTTCAATAGTAAAATAAAGGTCATATCCAAATTTGCAGTCCTACCCAAACTTTCAAAATATTTGGAATGACAAAATCTTTCCCTTGAAATAAGTCAGAAGTTACCTGTAGTGTTATTTACTGGAACAATACCAGAAAATCCATGTATATATTTAAGCAAAATCCATGAAATAATGAAAAAAAAAAAAAAGGGGGAGAGAAAAAAATAATGTGTTTCGTCCAATTAACTCCCACAGCGGGTTGAATCCAACATGGACTGTAATCTCAACCAACTTGGACCATTCTGAAATACCAACTTGGAACTTCATCTCATAACAATTCGAACCATTCTGAAATACCAACTCAGGCCATTTTGAAGTACCAATTCAGACCATTAGCTTAACCAACTCGGGCCATTCTGAACGACCAACTCTAGCCATTTTTATTAAACTTGAACTTTCGTTTATTCCAACTCACTGGCTTGAGTTAGGGGAGAACCCCAAAAGTTCGCTACTCGCCAGTTCAATTGATGATCATCTATCGTTGATGGCTTCGCGGCAGTTCACTCCACCTTGCAAGCCATTTGTTCTTATCGGAAAATTAAAATCAAATTCAAGTCCCATGACACTCAAAGGATGCATGAATGAGTTCCTCTGGCCTAAGTATGTCTACGGCCATGTCAGTTAAAAACAAGGGTTAATAACATGAATCTTCATCATCATATATTTCATGCCCTGCACCTTCCAATCCCATTAATTGCTTCATACCTTGGACAATATAGAGATGTGACAGAAAGTCTCGACCTGGCAGGATGTAAACAAACGGGACCGCTGTATGTCATACGTACGATAACTTTCACCATCACCAAAAACTGCCGTGACATTACTTTTTCAGTTTAATTGGCTTTTACCATTTAATTTTCCAATAGATATAAATCTGAATTGCATTTTAATCATCTTAATCTAAAATAATTCATCAACAAAGGTAAATGAAACTCACTCAAAGAGGTGTATTCCCATAATTTTTAGTTACTTTATCGTCAGGTATTATTATTATGAAAGTATAATGGTATATATTATAGCTCCATGAGTATTACGTATCTCATTTATCACGCTCTTTCACTGCAATGCAATTTTTCTATAACAATTGAACGTTTTTTTTTTATTTTTTCTATAATTTGTTAAATTTGGCAAGTGAGAAAAGGAAAAAAAATGTGTCCATGCAAAGGATTTCGTAAATCTTCTGAATGCTTGTAAAGAAAAATAATATTAAAATTGCTGAATTACCTATCAAGCACAGTAAATGGAAGTGTTGGGAAACAATTGTATATCCTACATTTTCCTCTTATCCGATAACTTCATAATTCTTTCACTTTATTCAACAGCCATTACGTACCTCACTTTAAACTACTATTTTACACCAGAGCTTAAATAAAGGAATAATAATAAAGCTTACAATAAAATATGAGTTGACACAGCACGTGAAAGGCGTACAACACTCTGGTCGTGGGGTACGAGAGTCTTGCCAACCAGCACACAGAACTCAGAGTCATCGCGGCCAGGCTGAGGGAAAGGTTGTGTTTGGTTTTGTGTATAGTAAACTTTTCGTAGACGCTCAAGATGCCGGACCACTTAGGAGCTGACATGCGGAAGACCAACGAGGATAAGTCGGAGGACGAGCCCATTAAGGGTGAGGCACGGGCGTGACGAGGGGCTGAGGTGTGATGGTGGAGGTATCTGAGGATCAGCAGGCTGGTTTGGGGTTTATTTATTTATGTTCCATGCACTCTGTAGGTTAGATTGGTTTGGTTACTTTCATCCCAGGTCAATTTATTTATTTATTTTTTATTTTTTTTATTTTTATTTTCCTTTATTTTTTTTTGTACGGTTAGAACAGTTAGTATTCTTGACATTTGCTAAAAAAAAAAAAAAAGGTAAATGCTGTTTCAAAGAATACTACCATTTTTCTTCACTTTCCCTATGGTCACTTTGAGGCCCGTGAGCTGTATTTACTTGATACCCCGCATAAAAAAATATAGTTACATAAACAAAAATAATAATAATTCTGTAGTCCTGTGTTGCTTGGCCTGTAGTCATGAAGAGCTTTCCAAAATTCAGTTTAACTCTTACTGCTACCACTTTTCATCCAGTAGGGAGTTCTCTGCACTCTTTGTCTGTGTAATGTAACCCATTGCAGTGTTCTGAGTGTATATGATGGTGCTGTGCTTATAGTGGAAAGAAAAAGAAGCCAAACATGAGGCAGACAGGGTAGCAGTAGGTAGAGGCTGCATCTCTCAATAACTAGTGACACCCATGCATCAACACACCCACACATGTTCACAGGTCATCGCCATGCAATCCATCTATCTATCTCGTGTGTCTGATGAAATGATAGTGATGGTAAAGTTATGGATGGTGAACTCGGATGTACTTGCAGATTTCCTTTACATCAAATTTTCAAGTAATGGGCTGAACTGAATAATATTTCTTGGCATACCAGATCAGATACATTATTTTCTCATTGTTAACAGAGCTTACATTTTCTAGTCCAACTCACATGTTAGAGAGGAAAGAATCCTTTATAGTCCATAAAGTAAAAAAGTATGTTTGTTTCAGCTCTGGACGAAGCCGACATATCCTTGCTGAAGACCTATGTGAGTATCACCCTTTGGTGTAGTTAGGTACTTGTACCATGACTGCAGTGCAGTAAGGAATGTACTCTACATAAGAAACACAGTCTGCACAGTAACCAAAGTTATTTATTGTGTTTTAGATTTATTAATCAGTAAATAACTTTTGAGGGTTATGCTGAGATTGCTTACATTATTCTTAAATCAATCCTCTAATTAGCTACTTTCTCCCAGATGTCAGTATCTGTGAGTCTAAATCAGTGAACACAAGTGTGCAGTCTCTTCTGCATTGCTAGACTTGCAAACTTAACCTATGATCATATTTGTAAATGGTTTATATTGGTTCTTTTCCATTAATGATAAAGATGACCAAGAACAATTGGTAAAACTGCAGGGTTGGACCTCCTCTCTATTCATTAAAAACACATTGCAACGTGATAGAGTACTTACTATAGAACATGTCTGTGATGTTTTCAATGTGGGGAAGGCTTTTGTAAGGCTGTAGTAATTAAATTAATAGCGCGCCGCCTCCAGAAACTAAGTCCACAATCATCCCAAGGATATAAGTTAGGTTAGGTTAGTAACCTTAGGGGGGGTCCAGGAGCGCAGCCCCTTGGGTTAGGTTAGGTTAAGGTTAGGTTAGGTTAGTAACCTAACTTAACCTAACCTAACCTAACTGGGGGGGGCTGTGCCCCCCCTGGACCCCCCCTAAGGTTACTAACCTAATCTAACCTTAACCTAACCTAACCGGGGGGGCTGCGTCCCCCCCTGGACCCCCCTTAAGGTTACTAACCTAACCTAACTTATATCCTTGGGATGATTGTGGACTTAGTTTCTGGAGGCAGCGCGCTATTAATTTAATTACTACGGCCTTACAAAAGCCTTCCCCACATTGAAAACATCACAGACATGTTCTATAGTAAGTACTCTATCACGTTGCAATGTGTTTTTAATGAATAGAGAGGAGGTCCAACCCTGCAGTTTTATCGAACAATTAAGGAAAAGGAGAAATGTGATAGAATGCATTTTGCCACAGGGTCAAGGGCCATACACCAAGGTGATCAAGAACATCGAGGAGGACATTCAGAAGACAGTCAAGAAAGTCAATGACCTCACAGGCATCAAGGAGTCAGACACTGGCCTGGCTGTGCCTGCCCTCTGGGACCTGGCTGCTGACAAACAGACTCTACAGAATGAGCAGCCCCTCCAGGTGACTCACTATGACCCTGTGTCACCCAGACCCTTGCACACCCATTAGTTATCTTCCTTGTGATATGCTTTAGTTACATGTTCATCATTGTCTGATGTTCACACCAGTGATATAATAAGTTTTAGATGGTTAAACTTTACATATCAGTTGATTAATTAAGCAAAATATTTTTTGATTCTGAGATTTCAAATGATGAAATTTGAGTAAGTCAGTGAAGGCCAATCTCAATAACACAGTGATTAAAAGACACTAAACTAAAATATCTATTTTAATGTTCTCCTTTCAAAAATAATCAAATTCTTTTACTGCTTTATTATCACATTCTCTGCTACATTACTATCTTATGATATCTCCCCTTATTCCCATAAATATTTATGATGCCCTTCTTCCTGTTATTTTAATATCATATTTGATGTCTTACTGTACCTCAGAAAATGTATCACAGTTTTGTAGGGGCAATTAAAAAAAAAATTTTTTTATCTGTAATAAATCTACATTATTTAGTGTAGAATGTCACTTCAATCATCTCACACTTGATGGTTTATTTCCATGCCTCGTTTGATTTTGTTGACCTGGTAGTGACAGCAGAATTTCACAATTTTTTTTTCATGCGAGGGATGCATCATGTGGAGACACGTCATATTGGTAATCATTTCATGGTATAAAACAGGGATGTGCTGTAGAGGGTTTTCTCCTGTTTTTATTTTTTGCTATAAAAATTAAAAATATGTTCAACAGTACTATAATTTTACTCATAATCACTGACTAGTTACCTAGAATTATATGAATAAAATATAAGTGCATTAGCAAAAAGTATTGTAGTGACTAAAAACTGACCACTTAACTTTATCTTGGAAGATGGATAGGGACTTACCTAGATATTTTGTAGGAAGAAAAACTAATCTTGTAAGGGATCATGTTCATTACTCACCAGTAGTCATTTTTCTTTCCCGTCTGGCACATGTAGGTTGCCCGCTGCACCAAGATCATCAATGCAGACTCTGATGACCCTAAGTACATCATTAACGTGAAGCAGTTTGCCAAGTTTGTGGTGGATCTGGCAGACTCCGTGGCCCCAACAGACATTGAGGAGGGGATGAGGGTTGGGTAAGGACACTGCATTGCTCTACTTGTCATGGATCATTCTCTTCTTGGGATACTTAACACCTGTTTTTCTCTCTCTCTCTCTCTCTCTCTCTCTCTCTCTCTCTCTCTCTCTCTCTCTCTCTCTCTCTCTCTCCTCCTCTCTCTCTCTCCTCTCTCTCTCTCTCTCTCTCTCTCTCTCCTCTCTCTCTCTCTCTCTCTCTCTCTCTCTCTCTCTCTCTCTCTCTCTCTCTCTCTCTCTCTCTCTCTCTCTCTCTCTCTCTCTCTCATGTACATACACTGTCTAACATTTTATTGAGTTTTAACCAAAATTTCCTTTTCTTTCTTCACTTTTCTCCCTACATTTTTTCCTTTCTTTCTTGATCTTTAACAATATTGATGGAGATCTACACACACACACACAAAAAAAAAAAAAAATAAGTAAATAAATAAATAACTGTCATTCTTTCATAGTCCAGCAATAAATACTTCTTTCCCCCTCTCCCACACTCAGAGTGGACCGAAACAAGTACCAGATCCACATTCCACTCCCACCCAAGATTGACCCGTCTGTCACCATGATGCAGGTGGAGGAGAAGCCCGACGTGACCTATTCAGACGTGGGTGGCTGCAAGGAACAGATTGAGAAGCTGCGGGAGGTGGTGGAGACGCCCCTGCTGCATGTGAGTGGTGGTGGTGGCTGCTGTGTTGTGTACTGGTGGTAGTGGTGGAGGTGATATCTGCAGTCTTATTAGAATGGTGGTGACATCAGTAGAGTTGTCAGGTGGTGTGGCTTTTGTGGTGATGTCTGCAGCATTGCTTAAGTGGTGGTGATGTTGTTGCCTATTCAGCATTAATGGTCTTTGATGTATAGCATTGATGGTGCCCCTTTGGTAAGAATGGTGGTGATGTCTATAATGATGTCAGGTTGTGTGGGTTTGGTGATGATTTCCCTTTGGCATGGCTGGTGGTGATGTCTGCTGCAGTATTAAGTGATACAGTAATGGTGATAAGTGCAGCTTGACATGAGAGTGGTGGTAATGTATGAAGTGTTGTCAGGTTTGTGTGGTTGTGATCGTGATTTCCCTTTGACATGGATGGTGGATATGTCTGCAGTATTGTCAGGTGTTGCCCATTCATATTTGAGTGATGAGGTGGTGTTCACAGTGGTGTTGGGTGGTATGACTGGTGGAGGTGGTGCCCCTTGACAGGAGTGGTGGTAATGTCATTTGCTATAGTGATAATATCCCTTCACTGTGAGCAGTGGTGATGTTTTTGCTGTGTTCCATGGTGTTGTAATGTAGTGTTGATGTTGAGTGTTGTGGAGTTGATGGTGACCTTGTAATATATCAGAAGGGAAAATATAAACTAGGTGTCTCTTCATTTACCCTTTCATTGTATTTTTTAAGTCTTGTAATTCACCTGCATCAACACACCTTACAGCCAGAACGCTTCGTCAACCTGGGCATTGAGCCTCCTAAGGGTGTGCTGCTGTTTGGGCCACCTGGTACTGGCAAGACTCTGTGTGCTCGTGCTGTGGCCAACCGCACCGATGCTTGCTTCATTAGGGTCATCGGCTCGGAGCTGGTGCAGAAGTATGTGGGAGAGGTGAGTCACTGTGCTCCTCTGCAATATAATGTGCTGCTTCTTGACTTGGCAAGTTCTTTTAGGCTTCATGTAAATTTATATTGTTTTCACTTGTTTTATTTTTTAGTATAGGTGGATTATTACATTTTCCCATATTTTATTTCATTTTATTATTTTTTTTATATTTTTTTATATATATTTATTTTATTTTTATTTATTTATTTTTTTCTCTTCACAGTATCTCTGATGTAAGTTAGTAACCTGCCTCATACAGCAGATTTCCAAGATGTCTTAGGGATTCTTCATTCTGAATTCTCTCCTTCAGGAAAGAAAGTGGTCTTTGTACTATTTTTGGTACTCTACATTAATTTTATTCCTCTATCTTTCAATGCCACTGGAAGACTTTTCAGTACCTACCACACTGCCCCTTGCAAACTTCTTACCTATATACCTATCTATCTTTATTAGCATCTTTAATATTAAATTCAAGTTTCCAGAAGAGACTTTACCCAAGTTGTTTTGTGCAGGGAGCCAGGATGGTGCGTGAACTGTTTGAGATGGCCCGCACCAAGAAGGCATGTCTCATCTTCTTTGACGAGATTGATGCCATTGGTGGCGCTCGCTTTGATGATGGGGGCAGGGGGTGACAATGAGGTGCAGAGGACTATGCTGGAGCTCATCAACCAGTTAGATGGATTTGATGCTCGTGGCAACATTAAGGTATGAACTGTGTGCAGATATGGATAGTTTTAATGGCTCTCTCTCTCTCTCTCTCTCTCTCTCTCTCTCTCTCTCTCTCTCTCTCTCTCTCTCTCTCTCTCTCTCTCTCTCTCTCTCTCTCATCTCTCTCTCTCTCTCTCTCTCTCTCTCTCTCTCTCTCACTCTCTCTCTCTCTCTCTCTCTCTCTCTCTCTCTCTCTCTCTCTCTCTCTCTCCAATTTGAGTTTCTTGTGCATGTGAAATAATAAAATATTTGCACAGAGCCATTGTCAAGGTGTACAAATTCCTAAGGTAAGTATTTGTCAGGAATTATACCCAAGGAACAAATACCTTTCCTTGCAGGTACTGATGGCCACCAACCGACCTGACACCCTTGACCCAGCCCTCATGCGACCTGGCAGACTGGATCGTAAGGTGGAGTTTGGCCTGCCAGACTTGGAGGGAAGGACACACATCTTTAAGATCCACGCCAAGTCTATGTCTGTTGAGCGAGACATCCGATTTGACCTGCTGGCCCGCCTCTGCCCTAACAGCACAGGTAAGGAAGAGCACTGATATTGATGGGAATAAGATGGAGGCAATTTTTTCCATATGTTAAGCAGTGTTAGTTTCAGAGTTGCCTTTCAAAATTTCAAATGGAATCACAGTATATCATCCTTATTTCTCTCTCTCTCTCTCTCTCTCTCTCTCTCTCTCTCTCTCTCTCTCTCTCTCTCTCTCTCTCTCTCTCTCTCTCTCTCTCTCTCTCTCTCTCTCTCTCTCTCTCTCTCTCTCTCTCTCTCTCTCTCTCTCTCTCTCTCTCTCTCTCTCTCTCTCTCTCTCTCTCCAGATGGGTCTATTAAGCCCCCAACTGATGAGGGAGATTTTTGCCCTGCAGTAGAATCTTGTAGGAGGATGATTTTTCTCAGAGATTTTTATTTCATTCTGTATCTTAATACCTCCGCTGTGTCTATACTCATCCATACTCTTCTTCCTAATCCAGGAGCAGAGATCCGGTCTGTGTGCACTGAGGCTGGCATGTATGCCATCCGTGCTCGTAGAAAGGTTGCCACAGAGAAGGACTTCTTAGATGCAGTGAACAAGGTCATCAAGGCTTATGCTAAGTTCTCTGCCACTCCACGCTACATGACTTACAACTAGGTAGGCACACACACACACACACACACACACACACACACACACACACTTCGCAATTTATATCCCTCGTTATAATTATAAACTGCATATAGAATCATTATAAGCTTTGTCCCTCCCACTTTATGTATTTATTTACAGTCTTACAGAAGACCTCTGACTGGTTTGTAAAGGAGAGTAAGGAGTAAATAAAGAATTTCTTTGTATGTGTTGTATACAACTTATATTCTTTTCAGTATCACAGCATTTACAAGACAGTGAGGAAAGTGGTTGCAAGTAATTTCCATGCACTTCTATGATTTGTTCATACCAAAGCACAGTATTGCATCTGCAACTGTGGCAGACTTTATTATTTTTTGACTGATATAAGTGAATAATTGTAAAACAAAGTCTTCCTCTTTTGAATCTACATCACATTGAGTCCAACCTCCCTCAGACAAAGAAAAATGTAATTTATCACAGGAACATAAAAAAACAACTTTTAAACAATCATAGTATAGACTAGGTCACTGGTAACTCCTGAAACTGTTTGCCGAGTCTCTGCTTCAGGTAGTTGTAAAAGTCATACTCCAAGGAGAGGTTGGTCTTAAGAGCTGCCTCCACCTCAGGGCTTGTGGGAGGACGCTGCTGGTTCCTGTTATAGTGTGGTGCTGCTGAGAAGAACAGGGTTATCTCTTAGTTGTGCAAGCTTAGTAACTGCATTTATTTTAGTACATAAGAAAGATTGCCTTATGTTTTTATTTTAGTACATAAGAAAGATTACCCCCATAAGAAATCATTTAAAATTGTTTTCTGCATTTTCCAGACCTGAGGCTGAGGGTACAAAAATATTACCACTTTTGTTACTTTTGTTGTTTTAAAGTGGAGAATTTTTGTCTCATTTAGGAAAGGTTGAAGTTGTAACATATAAGGGAAGGAGTTACTGTGAAGTTCAGGCTTGTGTGGTGAATATGTAGCAGGAAAACAAAAACTACTATACGTGTTGAGTTTGTTGCCGAGAGGTGAACTGAAAAATAGCTGAAGGTTGTGTCAAAAGTTGCTAGAGTAAAAAGCTGTAGAAAAATCTCAGGAAAAGAGTAATGGGAAAACTGGTCTTGCTGTCAACAAATAGAAGACTTTAAGATAGCATACATTGGCCAACACGATGGGATGATATGAAATGGGCTAAATTACATGTCTCCTTCAGCCCTGAGTTTCACAGTAATGAATAGTGGTGAATTATACACCATGATTTTTCCCCCCCTCATTTAAGATGTAAAATTGGATTTTTCTTTTACTCCCAGAAATTCTGCCTTAGGTTAGAAAATGGTAATCTTTGAGAGAGTTTATGACTGCGGTAATTATCCAGCAGGGGCTAAAAAACTCGAGCGATTTTTCAAGTTTTGCGACGAGCTCTGTACACTATCTCTTGCAAAATGTAAGAGAGACATACCAATGAAAGAAATGAGGTACATAGCTTTAGACTGAAATATCTGGGACAGACTGACAAAGGTGAATGAAAACAGCTTAACAACTTATATGACCGTCTGAAGCACTTTTTTTTTTTATCATTCACTTCATCAATTATCTTTTTTTTTTCTTCACTTACAAATGAACACTTGCTTTTGTCATTTCTACCCTGCTCTTCCCATTCATGGAATTACCATTCTTTCTTCCTCTCTAACTAACGTAAAACTTATCATTCTGTCCGTCCTTTCCCTCATTTACCTAATAGGTCGTTATGGTAAAGGTCAAGCACACCAGCAAAGTAGTGCGGGAGGTGATGCTGAAGGACTGCAAGCGTGGCGTTCACCTTCTCCAATACCCCCACCACAGGGTACCACGCCTCCACGCGCCTCTTGGCCAGGCTCAGTGCTGCTTCATTGTTTAATTCTCTGTGCAAAAGTACGGGAAAAACAAGAATGAGGTTGTTCTTAACCGACTAACTTCAGTAATGCTTAAACAATAAAGCTTAAAACGAGGTAAATATTTTAGTTCTATTGGATGATAGCCGTGTGAGAAAGGACATACGGAGATTATAATACTTAAGTTCTTTTATTAGTAAAATAATCATGAAATAGTATTATGGAAACAGAGCAGGTGCTAAAAACGTGCGATTTTTCAAGTTTTGCGACGAACTCTGCCCGCTATCCCTTGTAAAATGCAGGGATAAAAGATATACCTGCAGAAGTCCTCGTGGCCACAGAAGTAAGGGATGGTGAGGTCATAATGGTGACCTGTCAGGAAGGTGCACTCCGGGTCCTGGTAGCGCAGACACTCCTCCAGGCTGGTGTAGTGGGGAGGTGCGGGACTGGTGTAGCCTGGCGGGGTCGCTGCGCCAGGGCGGGGTGTTGCTCGAGCATAGTAAAACCTGACCACAGACATTACTGCGCATTACATACTGCCTTCTGCTATCTACCAATAATCAGAAATATAAGCTACACCGCCACAAGAGAGAGAGAGAGAGAGAGAGAGAGAAGGGGTGGGGGGGGAGGCGTTGCTTCACGCTATCTGCGTCTCACCTTGATGCCATCTTCTCCA
>NC_087187.1:7272500-7315000 GCF_035594125.1 Scylla paramamosain
GAGAACATCACGTAATTCCATCATGATGTTATGGTGGCAGTAGTAGCAGCAGCAGCAGCAACAGCAGCAGCAGCAGCAGTAGTAGTAGTAGTAGTAGTAGTAGTAGTAGTACCTCACACGAGTTTACGACACAGTTCATATTTGTGCTGAATGAACGTTGTAATTCTTTTTACTTTCTATGTGATTTTAATAAGTTTCAAAGACGAATAGCGAACTTTCGGAATAACATTTATCATTGCAGGATCAGATATCATCAATGGAGTAATGTTGTTGATTCTTAGTACTGAGCTGTAATTTAAATAATGTTCTTAAACACAGATGTAAATTGATTGTGAGTTGGCAGTTTGCTCCTTGAAAGTTGTCTTGGCTCGAGGATTTTTGCACTAGAATGCGGAATAGAGGAAACGGAGGCGCACGTGCCATGGTTATGATATGGATAGTCGGAAATTGAGTAATCTGCTGCATCCACTCTCTCTCTCTCTCTCTCTCTCTCTCTCTCTCTCTCTCTCTCTCTCTCAAACTTAATTTCTCTGATCTGCTGACATTCTCTTTATAGAACTTGATAATCAATAAATTCTTAGCAGATAAGAGAACTTAGTTTGAGGAACAACGCAAATCCTGGTGGAAATAAGTGAGGCACTTTACTTGATTTCTGCGACGATAGTAACAAGCGATCCTTTTTGAAACACCTTAGCAACAAGTTGATCGGTCCTGCCAAGAAGCGCTCGGAACAGAAAGGTTGCCTGCGTGAAGGTTTACTCTGAGGAATCCTTGATCAACTGCGGGTGGGTTTGTGCGTGTGGAAGAGCGAGGCATTCCTTGTAGAAATGTGTTCAATCTGTGCTCATCATCGATGAGTAAGTCATTTTGTTTAGTTATCGAACTTGTGTGTGTGAATACTTGCTTCAATACTCCCATCATGCAAAACAATGTGTGCATCATGATCCTGAATCTTACATCAATCATCAATTAATAACAGGATGGTTACAGGAAGTTACACCCGTATAATGCAGGTACAGTGTGAGATTTCCCCTGTATTATATTCCGTTAATGTTTTTAGGCTTTCATCCACCCTAATAATGTGAATCAAGGGGAGAGGGTACAAGCTCCTTCCGGTTTGGTGGTTACCGCGGGGATAAGTTATGTAATTATAACTGATGGTAATTAGTGAAGAGTATTATAGTGTAGTCAGTCAGCCTAAGGAGAACCTAAATGTATCCTTTGTAATATTTGCGGAATGGGCAATTCTCCCACACATTAGTTTCCAAACTGTTAATATCTTATACATGCTGAAGGAATTAACTCAGTTCTTTATGAAACACATGGAAGTGCTAAAACTGTGATATTATCGAACTTATACAAGTTTTCCCCTTAGATATCCCTGAAGGAATGGTTCGAATTTATTCGCCCCAAGAATAATTATTAAGCATACAATCTCACGGTGACTCACTGCTTTGGGCCACGGGACTGCTAAGCAGGTTAATGGCGTCGTGCGCAGCGTGGACGTTAAACACAGACATAATGGTTGTGGTGGGCGTGGGGTGGGAAGCTATTGACTGATCCATTCCCTTAAGATTGCAGCTACATTACAAAATAGTTATGTTAACAAAAGGAAACAAGAAAGGCTATAATTTACATATTTGCATGAGACCTCTGTCAACCGTAATATGTAACCAGACGCCGAGTCTGTTCTTCAGTTGTTAATTGCAGACGCAATAGGGTATTATAGCCATCCTGCACATGGATAATTATGAAGAGAGTTCTTATTTACATTAGTGAATAAGAACTGGTATTCGTATGGGTCGGGCAGCAGTGAAATTAAAATTTTAAAACAGTTAAATAGAAAAGTGCATGCTTGGATGTATATATTTATAGATGGAGTTCCATTCATCAGTCCTCATGTGTTGATGGATGGCAGGCATCGAGTCACTTACTAGTTTGGTTTACAGAGACAAAGATAATTGTAACGATGAAAAGCAATCATCCATATCACAGGTGAACAACAGTAACTGCAAGAATTTGATGACAAATAAGAATAGTAATCAATATAAATAGAAGGAAGTTCTAAGACAGCTCTGTGTATTTTTACTGCAAACTGTAGTTTTATGGATAATATTTCATAATCAAAAGTCTTAAGATATTTTAGCAATGGATGTTGAAACATGTGAGTAGAAAGTAAGTGAGTAGAAAGATGAATCATAATAAAGGCAGTTTGAAGGACTTAAAAAAAGGGGATTGAGGTAGTAGGGAAAGGCACGAATATTGAGGTGGATGACGTAAGTGTAATTTGTGAATGTGGAGGGCGTAAGAAGTGCAGGTTGGGCAAGGAGCAATGTGGCCTTCAAGCAGGCCGCCTGATGACGTCATCCTCACCATGCTCCACACGGCCGCAAATCCATATATAAGCGCAAAGTCTATAAAACATTTTTATATCCCCTAGAAAACAACGGTAGATCACCACACAAATACAAATATTTGTTGAAATATTATGTATATTTTTGGAGGTGCGTAGTGGCAGTGAGGGTGACGAGGAGGGTGTGTGTGCAGCCAGTGCTGGAACCGTCCCAGGCACCAGCAGGAGGTCGAAGAGACTGTCTGGGACCCAAACACTGCCAGCCTGCGAGGTGATAATGGCGTGTGTCCTGTGTGAGGCAAGGTGGGGCGTGAGGCCAGCCGCCCCCAGCTTGTGAGGTGGTGGAGGCCGCAGGACCATGCGTGAGGCCCCCTTGAGGCGGGTGCTGCTCGAAGACCTCCCGTCCCTGCTGGCGTGCCACACTGTGCCTGCCCAGTCAGCTGACCTGGCCCCCGTTCACGGCGCCAGGGCCAGGACCGCCCACACCCACGCCCACGTCATGGAGAAGAGGCCAACGGGCGAGGGGGGTGGGGAGGGCGGAGTGGGCGGGGTGGCGGCTGACCTCCGGGATAAGCTCACCCTGAGGGCGGGCGTCGTCAATGGCATGAAGATAGGCACCACGGATGCCGAGGTGCATGTGCCAGCCCTCAAGTGCCGCCCACCCGCACCGCCCGCGCCGCCCGTGCCGGAGGAGCAGTGTTCAGAGTCTAGTCAGGAGTCTAAGAGTGACCTCAATGGTGCAGTGTGCAATGGGCATACTGTCTCCGAGGCCACCAGCAGTGGCAGCATTGCTGTGTCTGACACTTTCTCCCTGGCCTCAGAGCGCTCATCAGATTCATCCCAGTCTCTGTGTGGGGCGCGGCCCAGGACCCGACACACCTCCGGGGGCTCCCAGGGCACCCAGAGCACTCCGGCCCATGACCTCAGCTCTGCCAGTGACAGTTTAGTGACGCCAGAAATATGCATAAGTCCTGTGCCTCCAGCAGCGGCAGTGGACGACCTTGTTGTGGAGTACATTAATTATGAGAACGAGTTGCAAATGTCCGCTATAATGAGGCTAATCCAGAAGGATCTGTCCGAACCTTACTCTATATACACTTATAGATATTTTATACATAATTGGCCCAAGCTGTGCTTCCTGGTACGTATGTTGTGTTAGTGGGCGGCAGTGTGTGGCGCTCTTGTTAATTTACTGCTGTAGTTGTGTCCCGAGCCTGGCCGTCCTTCAGGTGGCACCCAGGCCTGTGCGGGAAATAGTACTTACGTGGAGCGAAAGTGAAGAGGATGGTATGCTGCCCTGGCACTCCACTTCAGCACCAAGATGGGGGTCACTCTCCATCTGTGTGTGTGTGTGTATGTGTGTGTGTGTGTGTGTGTGTGCGTGCGTGCGTGCGTGTGTGCATGTGTGCATGTGTGCATGCGCACAGGATTGACTTGTATTAATGACCAATCCTTTTCCATGTTTTGCTGTTTTCCTATTTTTTTTTCCCAGATCTACTGGTAAAGTTTTGGAATGTTCCACTCAAATTTCCCACCCTGGCCACTGTTAATTTACTCACTCTGCACCCAACTAGATCTGATCAGCATTTTTGCATAATTACTATATATTCAAAAAAGCTTGCCTTGCTTCAACTTAAGAGGAAGGCATTATACTCATCAGTCCCCTTATCCCCAGAATTACGTTGAGCCAACCTCTTTCCGAGTTTTGTGCGACAAAGTTTGCTAGTGACATCTGGTGTGGAAGCAGTGCATAATAAGTGTTTCCAAGCAATGTAAAGAAAATTCCTTTGAGTGGTACTTTCTGAAATTGAATTGATAAATTTTTTTGTCATATCTGGTAATTTTGCTCACATAATCTTTTTACCCCTGGGTCAGTTTATCCACACAACAGAGGCATTTCACCATACAATGGTGTACTTTTGCATACAACTATAATCTGTTCTAAAATTGCCATAGGAAGCAAAAAAAAGACAATTGGATGGCATGACTTAATTCTCAAAAAACCCATAGGATAAAAAGTTTCTTGTCATCACTTAAAAGTGCAGAAAAATTTATTTAAACAATGCTTTTTATCCTGCAATGCATTGCATAGTGTTTACCTTTACGAAAATTTTAAACCTTGAGTTGGTTGTATGTCATCAGCTGCTGTAAGCAAAAAAAAAAAAAAAAAAGATCAGATAGCACATTAGTAATGAGTCACATGCATTGTATTTGAGTACCTCACTGTATTAAATCTCACTCATCATAGGTACTTCACATGATGAGCAATTGAAGATATTAAAAAATTGCTCAAATACTGCCTTATTTGTCACTTTCAGTGATATCTACACGATTTGCTTGTGTTTGGAACAGTATTCCAAAATAAGCTTGCGGGCTCTGCAGTTTTGTTTGTGTATATACATTCAGTATTAGTATGTAGGGATTCTGACTGAGCAAAGGGATGGGATTTATTTAGTTCCTGGCAGGATGAAGGACACAAGTGAATGCATTCCATATGTTGAATGTACTTGCACAGGCAAGGCAAGTGTGACAAGGAAGTCAAACAGAATTGAAACTTGGGGAGTAACTTACTATTGTATGGTTGAACTTACACTAAATGTGGATGAATAAACTTTATTTTTGGATGAAATGCCTTGTGGGTGAAATTACCAAAGTAAAAATGGATGCTTTCATTTTTTTTTTCTGATATTTTGCATTGTTTTTCTTGGTCTTGCAGTGGTGGCAACCACCACAGACATACTTCATGCATCATTCACCTGATATATCATTCATCACTTGAATGTTTTGGTTAAGAAGTATTATAGGGAATATTTCTTGTTAGATTGCCTTGTAAAAATTGACATGATTTATTGCTATACTATTTTAATTTATTAAGAAAGCTCTTGAAATTTATGTTTGTTGGAATTTCCCTTGTTATGGAAAAAGCTAAAATGTTCAGTGCACTAGAGATCCTGCATTCATGACCATTTGATTAAGTGATGTTGAAAAATATGGATAATTTATTTATTACATTAAGATACAGACTCCCTCTAGAAGAAATTGCAAAAGTTTAGGATCTTTCTTGTGTAGTGATAGGACAGTCGAAGTTGACCAAAATCCATTTGTCCTTGGTGATCATTTTGGCTTGGTAAGGTGACAGATTTGTGTTTGACTTTCCTGACAGTGGTTTAATCTCTGGTTCAAACCACTCATGGCCAATTTCCCCTGCCTTAACATTAATTTCTTAGTGTTTCATGATGTTGCAAGGCAAAGCATCACCCTTGGGATGACATTTTAAGTAAAAAAAAAGTTTTATGATAATATTCTCTACTGTTCTGGGATCAGTTAGTGTAGGCAAGATGCAGAGCTCAAGAGTGCACTATTCCCACCAATGAAAAATTAGCAGCTTACTGATGAAGTGGTCATGATAGGAAGTTTTTAATTGGCTTTCTCATGAATGTGCTGTTTGCACTTTCTCACTGTCTTTATTTTTTTCCTTGGTATTTCTTTTTGATGAACACTTGGTAATCTGGTGTTGTACCAGTAACCACTCACATCTGTGTGAGATTTGGATGTCAAATGAAAGATAAAGATCAAGGATCTCAGGTATTGAAATGAGTTACTTGAGAAATGCCTGTGGTGTGCAAAGAGTGGGTGTTGAAAGTAATAAAAATGGATACCAGATCCGTCATGTCAAATAAATGTGAAGAAATGAAATCATGAATGGTTAAGGGGGATAAAATGTAGCCACTTAAGGATTGCCCACTTGGAAAGATTGGCAGAAAGGGAGGTCACTAAGAGTGTATGTGTGTATGACAGATGTGATTAGCTAGGTAAACATGGGAAAACGTATGGATCAGAGACTTGTGTGTGAAATAGGATACAACAGTCAAGAGTGTATGCTGTGAAAATTATCAGAGTGACAAGATGGGAGGGTGGCAACAATGAAAGTGTATGAGAGATCAGGTATGAATGTCTGTGTAAGTGGTGTAAATTGTGAATGGGTGAAAAGGAACACACAGGTAGTAAGGCTATATTGAGAATATGAAGAGTGAAAAGTTTGTAAAGAAACTGTATATGAACAAAGTTGTAGGTGCTACTTAGAAGATGGAAGGATAGGGCAGAGGAGTATATGGGTGCTTTAGGAAACAAGAAGAGAATGTCTAGATGAGGAAAGATGGAGGCTCTTCTGCTGTGGCCATCTCCTTAGGGGATGTTCTTGGCAGGAGTGAGGCACCAGAGAGATGGAATAGATGTGGTGAGTGCAAGAGGAAGATAGAATAGATGTGAGTGCAAGAGAATGATCCTGATGAGAATGTGAGGATAGAGTAATGGAATATGTAACAGTGATGAGAGGATTAAAGCATGCTGAGGGAATGCAAGGACAGAAAGAAATGGAGATTTCTGCTTCAGCCATCCTCTTTGGGAAGTTATGATTATAAAATTGTGGATGACAATAGCTAAAAAAGAAAGCAAAATTGTGGAAATATTTTCTAGCTTTTCATGCAACTGTATGTAATAGCAAAATGTGTATTTGATTGTAATATTGTATTGTACATTGAAAAAGGTGTCTTGTGCAATGCAAGTTTTTTAGTTTCTCTGACAACTCTATTCATGTTTTTATAATGAAATCTTAGGTGCATTGATTATGGTGGGATTGGAAGTAAGAGAAAGGCTGAAAAAAAAAAGCTATTAAAAACAAGTCTGGTGAAAAGTACCTCCTTCTGGCTCCCATCACTGGCTCAGTGCCATGCTGTCAGTCAGCAGTTCACAGTTCAGGGATAGAGATGGCATGTGTTGAGCTCCTCATCTTGCTGGCATAAATCATCATCTACCTTGTTGCCTAACTGTTCAGGAAAACCATATTATCATGAAATATTCTGATTTTAGAATATCATTCCAAGCAAGGTAGATAGAGAAGCCATCTGGGACATTCTTAGAATTTATGGTGTAGGAGGGCTGTTATTGGATTGAAGTAAGACTTTATAGCAATACAGGTACATGTGTGAAGCAAGAGAGAGAGGTAGGAGAGAGGCTCACTATAGGGATGAGTGAAACAGAAATATTTTTATGATGGCTATGTGAGAGATGAAAGTTGAAGTAAGAAATGTTGGTACAAGGTTGAAACAGAATGGAATGGGATGGGATTTAGTAACATGTCTATTTGCAATAGGATGGGATTTAGTAACATGTCTATTTGCAGATGACACTTGTCTTAGGCCCTGTCCACACACTTGAACAGTGCTTGGCAGACTTTGCCCATCTACCAGGCAAAGCGTGCATGTTGTTGTATGCATGGGCTATCCATCTATACTCAGCAGCAAATGGTAAAACTACTCAGTAGATGGCCTTATCTAGTGATTTCACTTCACCAAGTAAATGGGCACTCCATTCGTTTGCCTGTTGAGGTTATTGGAGCAGCAGGCATTAAGTAGGTGTCCATTGGGTGGTGCTGGGTTGTGTGGACCCAGTGGAGGGTGAAAGGGAACTTCAGAGAATGGTGAATCATTTCCATAGGATGGGTGTGAGAGTGAATGTGGGGGAAAAGTAAGGTGATAGTGTGTGAGAAGAGAGAAGTGGAGGTGTTTAATTTTAGGATACCATATAGGGTGGATGTACCACCTACAGGAAGGTGGGAGGGGAGAGAATGGTGGAGATGAGTGTTTTTTAGTATATACTTGTGAACTGTGATGGTTTCTTCTTGCATAAAAAAAAAAGTTAAATTGAGAGATGAGAGGTCATGAAAGAGAATGTCTCTGGATATAAAGAGAGGCTTAAGGACTGGTATTCTCCTGCCAGCATTGATGATGGATCAGTGACCTGGATGTGGAATAGAGCACTACTGAGAAGAAGCTGTACTGTGGAAATAAGTTTTCTGTGAGAGGCATGTGGAGTGACAAGAAGGGAAGGTGAGAGCAATTGAAGTGCGTATGAGAGATGTGGCATGAGTGGCTGTGCAAGTGGTGTAAATTGTGGAATGGTGGAATGGGTGAAAAGAAACACACATGAGATAGTTTAGCTGTATTGAGAGGAAGAAGGGTGAAGAATTTGTAAAGGAAGTATGTCAAGTGAGTAGATGGTGCTAATAGAGGAGGGCAGCTGCTTGGAAGACGGAAGTATGGTTAAAGGAGTACACTTGTGTGAGAGGTGTTGGAGACCAAGTGCAAGAGGGGAAATGTGGATAGGAAAAAATATAGGTTTTTCTGCTGTGGTCACTCCCTTGGGCCTTGGGGAATGCATCCAGGGTGGGAAACTCAGGCTTGGCTTCTGCTTGCCATGGTTTCTGCTCTGGGCAAAAAAAGTGACTCACTGCTATCCCTGCTGTATAGGTTTGAAGAAAATCATTGAGTTTTTTTGCAACTTGAAGCTACAGTACCTTAAAATTCCCTTTCCCCATTAAAAAAATGGAGCCCACAGTCAACTCATGAAGGTTAGATTCATAATTTTTCATCAAATTTTAGTATTTTCTTGCCACAGTAAGACTCATCTGTGATCCTCCAACATATTTCATGTTTAGGATGCATTTTGGGAGGTAGTGACCATGTGTGGGGAGCAGCCACTGCTTCCTAGCCAGCACAGCAATGAAAACTTTCAGACACTCAGTTCAGATAAAAAAAAAAAAAAAAAGCTTATAGTTTTGCTTCCTAAAATACTAATTGATTTTACCAGTTCTTGTTTGGGTAAAATTCTTGAGTGCTGAGTGTGTGGATAGAAAGGCTGCATTGCATGTTTTTGGTTGCTTCTTTCTATAGTGAATTCTAAAACAATATATTGGTCTTTGAGTAATATATTAACATTTTTCAATGAGCTCCAAGCAGGTGTTGCTGCCTGGCAGGTCTGCCAAAAGAAAAAAAATCAACCTTGATAATAAGGAAAGATAGGCTTAACAGATTTTGAAACAATGAAAAAGTTTACCTTGTGTCATCTGCAAGAAGTGAAAGATAGACTTGTGCAGTGATTCAGTCCCTTGTAAACATTTGGCTTTATTCATTCAGCTGTAATGGTTGCTAGTGACCCAAGCAAGAGTTAGCCTGGATTTGCTGCTTCATTGCAAATGAAAGTTACTTTTGGTAAGGAGACAGTTAAGAAAATTCTTAGCCTACTTCCCTCCCCAGTAATGCATTACCTGCCATCTTATCAGATAATTAAATTTTAGTGATGTAGGATGCATTTGTTTGGTTTCCTTGAGGAAGCTTAGTGGTCTTTCATGCTTGATGAAAACTTGTGGTTTTCTGATTATTCCCTGTAGCGTTGTTGGTAAGGTGAAAATTGATACTGTATGGTATTGGAATAAGTTTATTGTTGAACATTTGTGTGTGTGTGTGTGTGTGTGTGTGTGTGTGTGTGTGTGTGTGTGTGTGTGTGTGTGTGTGTGTGTGTTTATCAAAATGAACACCAATGAAATTGTACTGAATAATTATTTATAGTTTGCTAACTGCATAACAATATGTAGTAGGAATATCTATTAACTTAATTTTATTCTTTATGGTATAGGTATTGAATATTAATGTCTATCAAATTGTCTTTCTCTTGTAGCCATAAATACCACCTTTAGATTTTATTGTCTTTGGTAGTGATTTCAGGTCATGAGTAGATATTAATTTTATTCAGCATTGTTCATGAACTATTTTTGTACTGAGTTCATGTGTAACTTCATTAGGATAGCAGGGTTATCTGTCCATCCATATATCTTTTCCATTTCTCAGTTCATATACTCTACAGTCCTTCCACTCTTACCTGCTTCACAACATTAACCTTGTGCTTGTGTAAGATCACCCTCTTGGATCTCACTTACTATGTATATTTCCTCCTCATCTCATTATTTTCCTTTCTCAAAAGATAATAGTTGCATTATATGTTTTTTTATGCTATCATCTCTTCTATTTCACTGTCTTCCAACATATTAGACAGGGCAAACTTCTTTTTGTAAGAGTGGGTCTGGCCTTGGTCAGCCCAGAGACCTTAAAAAAGACTCACAGAAGATATCAGTTCCAAAAGAGGACAGTTCAAAAGAACGTCCAAAATTATGAGAAGTGTCTTAAAACTTCCTTGAAAGAGTTTGTCATAGGTAGGAGGCAATACTGAAGTAGGCATAAAATTGGTGGAGGTATTGAATTTTGAGGCATTGAACAATACAGAGGTTACTTTGCTTAATGTGAAATTTTAGAAAGATCACAAGTCAGGCATTCAGTCGGTTTCCATTGTGAATTTTTTAATTCTTGAAGTGCAGAATGGTACCATCAGTTTAGGATTGGGTTGGGCAATGAGTTTGGCTTAGAAAATCATTAATGAATAATAGAAAGAGGACAGGACAGTTGCACTTTCATTGCTCTTGCCCTTCATAGTGTTAACATTGCAAAACACAGTTGTCTTGAAATAACTTTTCTGTTGTTCACATACAAGATCTGTATTCCATGTGCAGGCCTGTTAAATTCAGAAATATATATTAGTGGGATATTGTAAAATTAAAGTGTTAATGTGAAATTTTTAATTATCACATACAGAAAGAATTATATGTAAGTGAGATGATGCCAGTTCTTGGTAATCATGTGTCCAATCTTGTGTCTGGAGTACCATGTTTCATATTACACTTATGTCATGTAGCCTGTAGGCTCTGTTTATTAATAGTTTATGTTTATAAGTTAGGTAAGGTAGGCCCCTGATGGCTTCTTCTAAATTTTGTGTGTGCTTCAGGCTGTCTCGAATGGAGAGGTGGTGGGAGCCATCGTTTGTAAGCTGGACGTGCACAAGAAAGTCACAGTCCGAGGCTATATTGCAATGCTTGCTGTTGATCACAGGTTTCGGAAAAGAAAAATAGGTAAGTGGAGTGGGAGGTTAATGAGCTGGAGTGATGGAAGTGGAATTATTATACTTTCTTATCTGGCCTTAAAGTAATTAATGCATATTTTTATTTATTTATAAATGGCAAATTTCATTATGCTTAAAGATGTTTGTTAAGTGTGATTTTTCATTATTTGTATAAAGCTGTTTTATATGTATAGTAAAACCTTTATTTTGGTGATGAGTTTGGCAGATTTGGATTTGCTAAAATTCAGGATACTTACCCTCCCTGTCTTGGCCAAGGCTTCACCATTGGTGATAGATTCTTATAGGTTATGAGTTGTGACTTGCATACCTATAGTATTGCTAGTTATGCAAAATTGATTATTATTTCTGGAAAATGTTACAGGAGGATATGATATTAATTTACAGGAGTGGTAATGTATGATATGGGGTGATGGTCGGCTTATACAGGGTGTAACACGAGTTTCTGCGGATATTGCCATAGATGAAAGTACAGCTTATTCTAGGTGGAAAATGTTCTATGCGCATATGTATTTTGAGGTGTTATTTAGCTGAGGCATGAAATTCAAGTGTGGCCTGGCAACAGATACAATGGCCGGGCCAGGTGGGTATCTATGGCAGGGATCTAAAATTGTGAATAATTCAGTCATGATTTCTACAAGTTTGGAACTTTACAGTATCCCCATGATGAGATGAGTGACAATGGACTGATACTGATTACTGATAAACATTACTCAATGATAGTGTGGATATAATAAATGACAAATAAAACAATAGGCTGCGTGGCGCCATTCATGCCTGGGCAAGGAGTGGGAAGTGGTGAGGCTAGCCTTAAATCAGCTGAATGTTAGTCAGATCACAGTTTCCCTCTGAGACAGTGACAATGAATAAGTTCAGATTATATTGTATAACTTACAATAATGTGGAGTGTGTGGAAATGGTGTTTCTCCACCATGGTTACATGCCCAGGCTGGCTGTTGTATCTGTCAGCAGGCCACACTTGAATTTCACACCATGTCTAAACAACGCTTCAAAATACATATGTGTACAGAACATTTTCAACTTATATAACCTGCACTCTCATCTCTGGCAATATCCACAGAAACTCATGTTACACACTGTATTGATTATTTAATTCTTCCTTTTTTATGACAAAAATGTGACAGAATGCTTGTTATTGCTTCTTAAAGAAAATGTTGCTTTTGTAGTTTTATAAAAAATAGTACTAGTAAATCAAGAAAGATAAAACTGTTCAGCATAATTGGCACAGCACATCAGGTGGCTGTTCTGGTGGTGACTGTGCTCCTGTGCCTCAGTGCCACTCAGTCTCCATCCCCATCTCTTTCTTTTAATGATTATGGCTGTCATATTTAATTTCTCTCCCTCATGTGCTGTAGTGTCATCACATGTCAGAATAACCATAAATAAATCATACATAAGTGGAGAGGCTTCATGTAACTTTCTTGTGAGTAGAATTTGGTGAAAAGTTTGGTATGAAAGCTATGATTGTGTGGTGAAGGAACAGAGAAAGAGGGGGTAACTTTAGAAGCAGTAGCAATTGAGAAAGAGAGGGAGAGCATTTGAAGGTCTGGGACTTTCGACTGACAGACATTTTGAAGACTGAAATTTTTATATTATTCCCAGCCTTGAATTGTTGCTTCAGTTCTTGAAGTCTTTATATTATTCCCAACTTTAAATTGTTGCTTCAGTTCTGTTTTCACAAAGCTTGACTGATTTTGAAGTTGGTCAGATTGATTTGCACTGAGTAACCAACTTTTGAGAGCATTACTGTATTTGTTATTTTACATTTACAAGATGGATTTTTTTTCAGGAGCTGAATGAAAAAAAAAAAAGTGACAAATACAAGATAAAAAATAATCTAGGAGAAATTCCAATTTTTTATTCACATGTGTGAGGAGGAAGATTTCTTCTTTCTAAACAGTCTCATGAAATAAGATTTGACCTGTAGATTTAAAACATAAAAATCTATCAGAAAAGCTTTTTGTAAAAAATAAATAAAGAAATAAAGAAAGAAAGAAATGAAAATCACATTTTAACTTCTCTTCCCAATGATATATTATTTACTGAAATTGGTATAAAAGTGACAGTTGCTAAAGAAAAAAAGAAAAAAAAAAGTTGTGGTGCTGCACTGTGCTCTGGCTTGCACAGTACATGCATTGTAATACATGTGGCAAGTTTCTTGTCTTATAAGCTAGAGCTTACCTGATTTATGAGAAGCTTGGCTAGATGGCTGAAAAGTCCAGTATAACTGTTAATCTAATGTATAAATGTCCAGTATTGTGAGTGTGTATTGTATAACACAGAATTATCTTGCCATAAGTAAATTAATGATTAGTAAAGGAGTATTGTGTTGTCATGCAACAATGAAAGTAACATGGTTGACCATTGACCAAAAACTTTTTCTTCAGGGTCTAACTTGGTGCAGAGAGCAATCCGTGCCATGGCCTCAGATGATGCAGATGAGGTAGTGTTGGAGACGGAGATCACCAACAAGCCAGCTCTCAGGCTCTATGAGAACCTGGGCTTCGTCCGTGACAAGAGGCTCTTCCGGTAAGCTTCCTCACCTTCTGATACTCTTAGACCTAACAGTTATGTTTAATTCAGAAACCTACATTATCCCACGTTCCATGTTCCTACCACAATACCATCATGCAACCTTCTGTTTGCCGTCAATCCATGTAGTAACCTCTAGTTAAACATATTCCTTCCTAACCACAACTTTTTTTGTCATTCATTCAAAATTTCATCACTATATCTATTCTTCCATCTATAACAATATGTAACTCTAGATACTAAAAATATTCCACTGCTGTTCCCCTTTTCATCTCCCGTACTGTTGTCAGCACCTTCTCCTTTGTTATATTTGCCTCAATTCCCCTAGTACATTCATTCTAGTATCTCTCCCAAATGCCCCAATTTCAGCCTCTCTCTCCTCTTCCACATTCAATAGTTTATCAAAATACTCTCCCCACCTCATCCTGCCTCACTAACATTCCACCATCCTCTCCTTCCACCTGTTTCTTACTACTAAATTATCCTTTCCTAATTTTTTTCACCTCTTTCCAGAACATTTTCTTATTCTCTTGAACATTTGCTGTTAACTTCCTCCCTCATCTTTCATCAACCATTCCATTAGCATTACGCACTGCTCTTTTCTGTGTCTCTCCTGCTTTCCTTGTACCTCTTTCAAAAGTTGGTGTATAGTAAGAACATTATGAGTGCACCAATCAGCTGCACACTTTAAATGGGAAGGGGCAGGCAGAGGAGTGTAGCTTGTAGATCAATTTAGTCTGCCATGACTAGTTTGCAACACAGTTTTGCCCACAATCTCAAAGCAGGTAACTGTACTGTGTGAGTTAAATGAAGTGTTAAGGTTGCCTTGTAAGTGTGAATGCCTCAGGAGACAGGAGAAAAATGTCAGGTGTGTAAGATGAGTGCTGACCTCATGCTGGTGTCCTATCATTGCAGGTACTATCTTAATGGGGTGGATGCCCTGCGGTTGAAGCTGTGGCTCAGATAAGATCAAGGTACCTGCCACTGTGTTTCTTCCTGTGCATGCTTCTGCCTGACTCTCTGTCTTAGGCTGTGGTGAAATTAGATGTTTATTGTTTTGGTATTTTGTGTTCTTGCACCCTTAAATAGTTTGTATATATGTATATTGAATTTGGGTCTTTGGTTGAGTCTTCTGAGTGTGATTTCAGTCTTGATGAAAAATACAAGTGACTTTGAAAAGCTTTATTGCACATTCACATTATCATCATTGTTATAATTAGTATTACGTATGTTATTACTAGTCAAACACCTGTCAGTTCTAGTAAATGCTGATTCACAGTGAAGCTGTTGGTCTCTTAGATTAATATGTAACTGAAAATATTTATACAAGATTCTCACCACATTTGTGTTATAATTTACTGAACATGTAAAATGCTAACTCATTGCTGAGTCTTGGCATATATTGGGCATTAGTATACACACAGCTTTGATGAGTGGTTTGGTCTGGCTCATGGCACCAAGAGCTCTAAAGTTTTAGTTTAATGTTTTAGTGACAAGCACATAATTTTCTAGCATATCTAATACAGTATGTTTAGTATGATATGAATTCTGTAGTACTGCAAGGAAAAGAAAGGACTGATATTCCAGATATACAAGACTCCAAATACTTTACTTGCACTCAGAAAAAGACATCTCATCCTTAGAGACATGGTAATGAGGATAGAGGGAGGTGATGGCAGTGAGAGTGAACAGGAATTAAGTATGACAAGGAAGCAGCTGGCTAGGGAATCATCTGATATTCATCCATTGGAGGTGTAGTATGTGCAGTAAGGCAAACCCTTTGTTTGGTTAGTCACATGACATGGGTCTTCCCTGTGTACAAGACCTGGTGACAAGTAGAGAATCAGCATCACTGCCACAAATATTGACAACCTAATGAAGAGCAGTTACCTAGAGATGTCCTGTTGTGACTGACTTTAGAAAGTTGTAAGATTGATGATGTTATTTTTTGATAAATTAAACAGAAAAAAGTAAATAATCTAAAAAGTATGTATTATAAACAATGAAGTTTCAGAATTTGAATAAAAGGTGAATAATTAAGAATTTCATGTTTTTTAGCTGCCACATTTTTGTTCTTGCTCCATTCTTGAATGCCAACTTGTATATATGTGAAAGGGCAGGTTGTTGAGCATTCTTGAGTATTTAACATTTTAGTGGTGAGGCTGTAAGCATGTTATTTTCTGAATAGCATTCAAAGGCTCTGTTTACTATCACCATACTTCCAACTGCACAGTCCTCAGGGATCTTGGTTCAGGTAGTTCACAGTCACTTTTTGACAGCTTCAGGAACCACAACATTCAGCTGTTTTAGAAAACATTTGATGATGTGGAAGTATAGATTTACAAATAAGAAAACTGGTCTCAAGTTCATTGAAACCAAAATGTGAGGCTTATCCTAATGTGTTTTACAAGAGTTTGTCTACCTAGTTTCACTGCCATTACACTAGAATGGGACTTACCTCAACATGAAGAGATGGTTTGCAGGCTGACTCATTCCAAGAACCAGGGTTTAAGTCATGAAGGCCAGCTGGCATCCTGATATTTTACTTGGATGACATGACATGATACTAATTTAACTCTCTAGTTTTCTGAATAACATAGCTTTGGTCACACATCCCATAAATTATAGTAAAATGGTTATAGTGGTGACAAGGAACCACTGTTACTAATGGGCTTGTGGAATATGAGTAACACAATTCTGAATGATGACTGATTTTGTATGCTGTGGTGTGATATCACTCTGTCTGTGGTTGCTTCTAGTTGGCTGCTTCAAAATTCAAGTAATTATCATGATGTAAGTGTAATAATAACTCCTTTTAATTTATTTATTATCTGAATTCATCCCAGCTTTAACTTTAACATATTTACAAAAAAATAATAAAGTGATTACTTGTTTGTTATACAAAATATCAAGATCTGGAGGAAGAAAATTTCCAAAAGAAAGAAAGGCCCTAGATTTATCCAAATATTATGTGTAAAGGTACAGTAAAGTGACCATTTTTGTAAAGTGACATAGTATAGGGATGTAGTGACCCCATCCCTTATCATTCCTTTTTGTGGGTGGTCAGCCTTGTGTCCTACAGTGCTAATGAGGTACACTGCTGCAATACAGGGATTGTGTCAGGCTGGAGCTATCTTGCCATAAAACTTTGTCCTTTGTAACTTGTGGTAGTTTTGTGCTAGTATCAGGGATCAGGCTTTTTCCTGTGGAGGAGCTCTTCGGTGATGGTGCTAGAGACATTTGTTGTTGGATTACTATATCTGCCTTATGATGATGGACACAAATCTGGGAGAAGCAGCATGGGAGGCTATTCTACCTGTGAAGTGAAAAATATTGGAATAGCTCTCAGTGGCAAGGCATGCTTGTGTAGGTGTCCTTGTGGGTTGCTGTGGTGAGGTAATCTGCTGTGAAGTCCTTTTGTCCTTTCCCTCATGGGAGACTGCTGAAAACCATGTCAGCAAACCATCATTAAATGATCAATACTGACATACATGCATGTATGTAACCTTTCAAAGTCATGATCATTATGCCTTCAGGTATATTTTTGTTAGAAATTTGTGATGTAAGTCAAAATACATGAATCTCATGGCATTGGGTGCCAGGAATTGACAGCACTGGTGTTGCTTTAGCATGCTGAAGATGTGATGCTATAATAGGTCTTCCATCTTATTCTTGATACTTTTGGTGATGACAGTTGCTAATGAAAGCCAAACAGAGATGGAGAGGTTATCACAGCTCTCAAGGATATAAATAATAATTTTAGCATCAGCATCAAACAGATTCTTGTGGGGCTTGTCAGCACACATCTCATCAGTACATCTCTCATGTCTCGTCTCTATATGATATCTGTTGCTAAAATTTCTCCCACAAGGATGAGTGCAAGATATGAGTCTTTTATTTGCATCTTTGTTTTTTTCTAATTTCCTTATCCTTATCTTTCTTTTTCTTGGGTACTTAAGCACTCTGACCTTACATTTTATTGGAAGTTGTCCTCCTGCTCCCATCACATCTACCTTAGTCATTCCACATTCTGCTGTTCTTTCCTAGTGTCAGACCACTTCAGGGTGTTGTTCTTGATCCTCCCTCAACTATTTTATTCTTCTTTTCGTAATTGACCTATCTAATCTGTTTAATTACTCCTATCATTCATTCCCTACATGCCACAAGCATTTCTCAAGTACCTCATTTCAACAGTTTAAATCTTTGTTTCTTGTCTTTCATTTGGCCAAGTATTACTTCCATGTTGGTATGATTATTTCATCATGCTGTACATTTTTCCACTAGCTTCAAAATAAATTAAACTATATCTTTTATACTCTGATTATTTGCTTTATATGAGTTTAAACTACTTAACATCACATACACTAATGGTGCCTTATAATCTAGTTAATGTGGTACAAAACTTTTTAGTCAATCATTCATATACCCTCACATTTTTTGCTTGAATCCCCAAGTGACATGTCAATTAAATAATCACTATCTTAGGATGGGAGTTTTCAAGGAAATTGTTCTTTCCAATATTATTTCTTGAAGTACTTGACATATCTACAAAATGCTTATTCTTTTATGCAATGATTATGTTATTGCCAGAATTTTAGATGCCATTGTGCAGTTCTCAGCTCATTGACTGCATGTTCTTAGGCCTGTCTGACCAATTACGGCTGTAGCTACAACTGACATACACAGGCCCATCTGGTCTTTTGAATTATGGCTTGACATGCTCCTCCATGCTGGTATCAGTATCACTTCTGATACCTAGTTCTCTTGCTATGCTGCTTTCTGCCTCCTCTGTGGGGACACAGCTGGCCTTACTTTACACAAGCATCAGGACAAAGTTGAGGACCTTTTATCTTTAATGGTGGCTATGTGTACTGGAGAAAATAGTAATTGGAAGCAGCTTTATAAATGTTGCCCACTCATGCTCAAAACAACTCACATGTGTTTATAATTTATTTGTTATTTTTTATATTGTTTTAGGTGGGAATCTTTTCCACACAGATGCTCATCACTTGTCATCCCACTGGCACACATTATCACATCAATTTAAGGTTTAATTACAGGACATAACATATAATAACACAATTCACAGTTACACTGTTAACCATTAGAAACTGACCTAAGTGTTATATTGATATGTTGATAATACTTTTAACTAGGTACACTGTTTCAGTGTTGGGCCTGTGGCAATCACTACTCCTTGTACATGTGCAGACACTATTTTTTGTTGCTGGTGTGATGTATGTTATTGTTAGTGGTACTCATTGGTCTCATACCCATTTGTTGAAGACAATTCTATCTTTTTGAAGAATTTGATCATGAGTGTGGATTGTCAGCTCCAGTTTATATTTTAATGAGCCAGCTGTGCACCAGTAGCCAGATCAAACCACCATTAGTTTCGTAGATTAGGTGAAATATTGTTCTTCAGGAAAGCATTCTTGGCCTAAGTCACCTCATTCATGACTGACTTAATGAAGGCTCTCTCTTTTTGCTCCACTTTATCCTAAACACAGCTTGAGTGTTGAAGAGGGTCTGTGGGCACAGTGATCTGGTTTTATAATAATACCTAACATGCACACATTCACACAAATGCAAATTGAATTCTGGGCTAATTTATACTTTCTATTCATGACTTAAATGTCTCATGAAGAAAATAAATTTTTAACAGGATTTTAGGCTTAATAGTAAGCTTTATCAGGTTTAATTTTTTTTCACTTAAAAACTTGCATTGTTAAAGTTGTTAAATTATTGAGCATGTAAAGTTTTAAGTTTTCTTGTAATAAAAGTACACATCATATATGAGTTGCTTTTCTTCATGGCCACAGCAGGTGCTTGATTTTGTTGTAGTCCATCAATATGCATTGCTTTATTGGAGAAGAAATAAGAAAAATGTAAGGTCTGTAATATTAGGATTGAGAGAAGGGTGAAAATGATATGATGGGCACATGAGGACTGCCAGGGACTGCCACGTGTAAGCCTGGTCGCTTCTTGCAGCTTCCCTTATTTCTTATGTTCTTATGTTTTTATGAGGTGCTTGAAGTAGGAATGAAAAGGCTCTGTGCACCAAGATGTACTTGTCTGACAAGCCTTATTACTAAGGATTCAATTTTGTATGAGTTATGAACTACAGTGCAAACAAGGATGAAGTTCACCACAGCTTGCAAAAGAAAGTTGTGGTCAATAATAGGGTCTATGAATAAATTGAGATTTCTTTTTTTTTAGCCCAATCCTCAATTTGCCTTGCATGTAATCTTAATATAAGTTATTTCTCACCTTAGCCTGACATATTATTTGGGAATATTCTACAAATCACTACTGTGTATAATTTTGAAATTTTCCACAGTTGCATGTTCATTGTATGGTAGCTTGCCAGGCAGCACAGCCTCCAGCAGCCTTTCTCTATAGACCTAGGCTACCAAGCTCCTTTTGGACTGTATCATTAAATGTAATAATGTACAGTGTACAGTCAGCACCAAAAAAGTTGGTGTGAAACATTTTTACCCACATGAGAGGTTAAATATGGAAAATGAAAGATTTAGGGGAGCCTACTCAGATTTTAATATTTTGTGGGTCATCCCTTTTTCTTAATACAGCTCTGTAGATGACTGGGGACTGACATAGCAAGGTTTTGGAGGAGGGAGGGTGCAAAACATGCCCAGATGCCCTGGAGTTCCTGGACCAGCTTTGGGATGGTGGCAGTGTCACAGCCCCTTAGATGACACTTCATTACGGGAGATAAGGGCTATTCCCTGACCAGTACCAGATGTAGTCCACTCCCACCCAGTCCTACCAATTATGGACTAGCTTGGCTGTGTGAGCTGGGACACTGTCTTGATGGGCTCTATTTTGGCACTTCGTAAAACATTCTGTGGTGATCAGCAGGTAGTTCCAAATACCTGTTCTTTTTTACAGCTACATTTCTTGGAAGAACTGCAAATTTTCCGACTCCATGGTAACCAAATGACCCACATACCATTACATAATCGGGGACTTCCTTGTCACCTCCATGTACTTTGGGTGGAGGGGATTTGAACCCTGCCTCAACCTCACTTTCCCCCCAGAACCCCCAAGAGCACAGTTCCCAGTGACTATGAAAGTTGCCTCATCACTTTACAAGACAGTTTTCCACTTCTCCAATTCCCAGGCAAGGTATTTCTTAAAAAAAAAAAAAAAAAAAATCCTCTGTTGGTGTTAGCAGTGACTTTCTTCATGGGGCACAATATTGGAAGCCAAGGTTGTCATGGAGGAGATGTTGTATTGTTCTGGTGGAGGCGTTTTGGAGAAGTTGCAGATTCATTCTCTTCAGTTCCTTTCCAGTAACTTGTGGTTCTTGGTCTGCTTGATGGAGAGAATCTTCATGGTTCTCTTGGTACAGACACATGGCCTTCCACACCTCTTCTTGGTGGATCTCCATCGCCTGCCTCCTTGGTTCTCTTGGTCCAGCACTGGACTGTATGGAGTGATATGCCAGTGATAATTGTGATCTTGTTAGTCTTCCTTCCAAGGATCAGGGAAGCTATGGCACCAATCTGTTCCTTTATAAGCTCTTTGGTGCCCTTGTTGTTCCACACAAGGCAGAAGAAGGAGCAAGGGTTGTGGTCATAAGCTATGTGGGGCAACACAAAAGACCAAAGTGGATGCACAGCCTGTGAATGCTGGGGAGATATCAGCCAGTTCAAACTAGTCACAGCTGATTAAGCTCCACCCACTTTACCTCCCTGTCTCTTAGCAACACTTTGTTGAATTTGAACCGGGGTTATTTGAACCAGGGTTATGTAGATAAATTGTCATAAGTCTTGTCACAGGATTTTTGCACCAAGACTTATGGCGCTGACTGTATACAAAGTCTGTTTGTATCTGTATACCAGAATTATGTGCCTGCAAAATGGGGGCAACTGAGACTTGGCATTCCTCATCCAACACAGACACTAACACACAAACACAAATATGTCCTCATCCACCTGCCCACCAGCTGATCTAATACACACACACACACACACACACACTATTGCCTAAGTTAACTTTTAATCCATATTGGCCTCTGGACCTCCACTGAAAAGGAGAACCTCACTGGCCAGCCTTGCACATGACCAGTAGTGCAGACATGCTTGGATCTCTTCTCATTGGAGTCCTACAGCAGAACTAGTTCCATCTTTTATACCATAATAAAACCATCCCTTTCCTGCATCTGATCTGATCAGCTGATCATACCAAATGTAGGTGAACCTCCCACAAGGACTGTTGAAACTATATTGCTTTTCTGCATCCACAACAGCCCCCATTGTGCACAACCATTTTCCTTCGTTCCACATGATTCTTCTTGCATCTAGTGCTCTCTTTAGACAATCCACCTACTTTTATTTTTTCCCTTAGTATTATACCTCTCATCTCTTTGTTGTCATCTTCATTAAGCATTTTTTATTCATCTTCTCTACATATGCAAACCACAGTGATTCTCTCTCTCTCTCTCTCTCTCTCTCTCTCTCTCTCTCTCTCTCTCTCTCTCTCTCTCTCTCTCTCCTTTTTTTTCCTTTTCCTCCTCCACATGGAAGTATGGCTGTGAGGAAGAGGAGAAAGAGGAGGAGGATGGGGGCAGGGGAGTAGGAGGAGGATGGAGAGAGAGAGAGAGAGAGAGAGAGAGAGAGAGAGAGAGAGAGAGAGAGAGAGAGAGAGAGAGAGAGAGAGAGAGAGAATGGGGGGGGGAGTGGTAGGTGTATGCCAGAAAGGTGTGAAATATTTAGTTAGTCCCCTTCTTACTTTCAGCACCACCTCCACAACAACCGCCACCTGTGTCATATTTGTCACAACATTTGCATACATTACTACTATCATTGTCAATTTTTTGCTTTAAGTTGTAACACTTCACAAAATCTGAAAAAAAAAGCATTCACTGCCATAACATTTTTTAGAGTTTAACAATGAGCAGTAGGGTAGTGTGTGGGGGGAGTTGCACCCATACTGAATGTGAAGGAGGAGGAGGAGGTCAATGCAGGGAGGAAGGTAGAATACACACACACACACACACAAACAGAGGATGTGAAAGCAAAGAAGAGCTTATTTTTTATTTATTTATTTTTTTTAAGTAGGAGGGGCACTGGCCGAAGGCAACAAAACTACGATAAAAAAAAGGGTCCTTGAGGTGCCGGTCCCTGAACAGAGTTGAAAGTAGTAGTCAAAAATTACAGGATAAGCGTCTTGAAACCTCTGTCAACTCTGTCAGAGTTCAAGTTATAGAAAGTTGGAAATACAGAAACAGGCAGGGAGTTTTAGAGTTTACCAGTAAAGGGATGAATGATTGAGATTACTGGTTAACTGTTGCATTAGAGAGGTGGACAGAATAAAGATGAGAGAAAGAAGGAAGTCTTGTGCAGCAAGGCCATGAGAGAAGGGGAGGCATGCAGTTAGCAAGATCAGAACGGCTGTTGGCACGAAAATAGCAGTAGAAGATGGCAAGAGATGCAACATTGCGGCAATGAGAAAGAGGCTGAAGACGGTCAGTTAGAGGAGAGGAGTTGATAAGACAAAAAGGTTATGATTCCACCCTGTCTAAAAGAGTGGTATGAGTGGAATACCCCCAATACATATGAAGTATACTCCATACATGGATGGCTAAGGTCCCTGTACAGTTAGCAGCTGGGGGCGGGTGAGAGAAACTGGCAGAGATGACTCAGAATGCTCAACTTCACAGAAGCTGTTTTAGCTAGAGATGAGATGTGAAGTTTCCTGTTTAGATAAGTAAAGGGCAGACCGAGGATGTTCAGTGTAGAAGAGGGGGAGAATTGAGTGTCATTGTAGAAGAGGGGATAGTTGTCTGGAAGGTTGTAGAGTTGATAAATGGAGGAATTAAGTTTTTGAGGTATTGAACAATACTAAGTTTGCTTTGCTCAAATCAGAAATTTTAGAGAGGTCAGAAGTCAGGCATTCTATGGCTTCCCTGCATGAACTTTTTACTTCCTGAAGGGTTGGACATCTACAAAAAGATGTGGAAAAGTGGAGGGTGGTAGCATCAGCGTAGGAGAGAAGAACAAGAGAGGAGAGAGGACAAGAAGTTTGGTTTAGGAAATCATTGATGAATATTAGGAAGAGAGTGGGTGACAGGACAGAAGAAGAACAGTGACCTTCTATCACAGTAGCAATAAAATGGTCAGAAAGAAAACCTGAGATGAAATTACAGAGAGAAGGATAGAAGCTGTAGGAGGATAGTTTGGAAATCAAAGCTTTGTGCCAGACTCTATCAAAAGCTTTTGATATGTATAAGGCAACAGCAAATGTTTCACCAAAATCTCCAAAAGAGGATGACCAAGACTTAGTAGGGAAAGCCAGATCACCAGTAGAGTGGCCTTGATGGAACCCATACTGGCAATGAGATAGGTTGTGAAGTAATAGATATTTAAAAATCTTCCTGTTGAGGATAGATTTATAAACTTAAGTAGGAAATTAAAGCAATAGGATGGTAGTTTGAGGAATTAGAACAGTCACCCTTTTTTTGGAACAGGCTGAATGTAAGCAAACTTCCAGCAAGAAGGAAAGATAGATGTAAATAGCCAGAGTTGAATGAGTTTGGCTAGGCAAGGTGAAAGCACAGAGGCACAGTTTCTGAGGGGCATTTGTGGTCCCCTTTCCATATGGGGACTCCAAAGCTGGTGTAGGAATTGCCATATTGATTTTGAATCTTGAGTGAAGGGTGTGTGTAATTAGGTGTAAGCAGTTTTGTGTGAAGAAAGAGAGTTGTCTTTAGAGGGCAGCCTGTGACTGCCTCCTAGTATTGTGAGACACAAAAGGAAACATTCAGTGAGGTCACAGCTGGGTTTAACGATAAGTTCACAGCACTCCCTGATCCAGTGCTTTAGACCTCACTGGGAGTAATTAAAATTTCAGCAGGTGTCTACTGCCTTCTCCTGCCAATTAACTAATTATTTCACACCATTTCCCTACCTGCCCACTGAGTGGGTGAGTGTGTGCCTGTGTGTGAGTAGGTGTGTCACCTGAAGAGATGAGGGGTCAAGTGAGGTGAGATAGCATGGGGTGAGGTATTATGTTTTTATTTTTATCAATTTTCTTTTCTACTTTCTCTTCCAACCCCCTCTTCCCCCATCTCTCTCTCTCTCTCTCTCTCTCTCTCTCTCTCTCTCTCTCTCTCTCTCTCTCTCATGACATGTGAATATCTCCCTCGTGTGTGTGTGTGTGTGTGTGTGTGTGTGTGTGTGTGTGTGTGTGTGTGTGTGTGTGTGTGTGTGTGTGTGTGTGTGTGTGTGTGTGTGTGTGTGTGTGTGTGGGCGCGCGCGTATGTGTTGTGGTGCGAGTTTCAATAATTCCACAGCTTTGGAAGATGCCCTGCCAGGTTATGGTTGTAGGGGGAGGGGAAGGAGGGGCAACAAGTTGACCAAGGACCAAGAAAAACACACACACACACACACACACACACTTTTCTCTCACCTCTCAGTCTCTCACTCCTCCCATCTCCCTAGTGTCGCTGTGGAAGCATATGCATGCTGATAAAGCAAAGCCACCGGATTTGACGTCAGAACTAAAAGGGCATGCTGGGGTAAAACTTTGCTGGGTTCCAAACTTTATTCTGTGTGTGTACATTTTCTTTGCATTCACTCTAAGCAACCTACAACTAAACATTTTATTCTTTCCTTGCCACATTTTCTGTCATCATCTCTACATCTGTTCTTTCATTCACAGTAGCATACAACTCTAGACACTTCAAACAATCTACCTCCTCAAACCACTTATCACTCAAAACTACATTTTTCTTATAACTATCTGCTCTTCTCATATCCTTTATTTCTTCACTCTTAGATTCACACTCAATTTCCTCCTTTCACACAAGCTTTCAAATTCCTTTACCAACTGTTCTGATGTGTCTTCTAAATCAGCCACCAGAATAGTATTATATGATTCACTAGATTCACAACTCTACATTATGGCATTCATCTTTCTTGCAACACCATCCATTCAAACACTAATAACCCAAGGAAACATTGTACATCCTTGTTGCAACCTAGCTTAAACAGAAAACATTAACTAACATAACTTCACTCTTGAAATCATCTTATACTATTTACAGAAGAACTTTTTAATCATTTATAGTCATTACCACCTTGCCCATAATAGCTCAGTTTCACAACCTTTTCTTATCTATGCTTTCTCTTAATCTATAAATGTCCAAAAACCCATCTTTAGCAAAATACTTTACACACTTACATGAAAGCAAGCACTTGATACACACAGTCCTCTCTTCTAAAGCCACACTTCTCTTCACAGTTCATTTGCAAAATTTACTGAATTGTTATTTTTCATTCATTTCACCATGACCTTTCCTTTCAATGTAATTTATCCCTCACTTCTTCCATCTTCTGATACTCTATTGCTTTCAAAACTTCCCAGTTGTACCTAACTCATCTTCCACCCCCACCCTCCTCAAACTTTCAGCTTTCACTCCATTAGGCACTGGTAAGATGTACCTCCACCTTCCTCTCACAGCATTCACATGTGATAATATTTCACCCCACTGCCATGTCATATTCAACATATACTGTTCACTTTCTTCCCTTTTTTCTTTCTTCACTTATAAAGTAACTGCCTTTCCCATTGTATTTTGTGTACTCATAGGTCATCACTTTGTGAATTTCTTATAAATTTATTTGGTTTTGTTGATCTGCCTGTAAAAAAGGCTGATGCCTCTGCAATGAAGGGTAGGTGAGAGATGTGCGTGTGCACACACACACACACACACACACACACACACACACACACACATTATTACTTTTGATAAATTGCTTCCAAAGAAGAATTCTTGGCTATTTCACAATTACTGTATATTTTGCACATCTTAAAGAAAAAAAAAAAAATGGAAATAATGGTAAAAAACTTTTGTATTACATAATGTAATTTTTAGATATTTCTTGTTTGCCAGAATTTTTCATGGAAAATCACATCATGGAAGAATTTTGCAACTCAGGTTGAGGAAGATGTAGTATAAAAATCATCTACAAAAATGTCCTTTATGTGGTATATGTCTTATAACTATTTATGTACCTATTACTATTTAATATCAGTGTAAGAGTCCATGCCTCGAGTGTAGCATGTGGAAGTGCTTTTATTTTATTGAAGAATTTTTCCACATGGTAAAATGTGGAAATGCTTTTATTTTATTGAAGAATTTTTCCACATGGTAAAATTTTCCCTCATTTTCCAGACTACTAAGTGTGTGTGTGTGTGCGTGCATACATGTGTGTGTCGGTCCTAAAAATAGTGAGGTGGGCAGAGAACCGTGCCAACCCCTGCCCCGCCCCGCCTTGCCATGCCCTGCCCCGCCCTGCCATGCCCTGACCTGCCTACCACTTCACTAGCCTGCAGGGTAGCACAAGGTTACCACTGATGATGTGAAGGTTTGGTTCATGCTCATGCCAACGGGAGTCTCAGGTCTAAGTCAGTTTTGTTAATTGTTATTGTTGTTATTGTCATTATTCTTATTACAACATCCATTCTTTTGTTATTATGATTAATCATCAGCAGCAGTACTCTGTTATATGTGATAATTCAGTATTATTGGCAACACCTTAGTCAAAAGAAATTTATGATGTGACCAAGTCCAGCTTAAAGAGATGTATGCTGGGGATGTATGGACTGCAGTACATGACTGAAGGCTGATTATGTATAGCAATAACTTAATATACCAAGTGCTGATACAGTGGGGTGTTGTCCAGTGCAGTTATGGTGTAATATTAATCTGCACAAGTGGCAGGGGAGAACTGTGCACCAAGTGTAAAATGTGTAGCCAGCAATGATTAATGTATCCTAGCAGGCAATGATGTTATCCCATTTCAACCCATATCCCAAGCTTGCTTTTTTGTGCTTGGTCTCTCAGACTTTTATTTATTTTCTTTATTTGTAATTGTATGCGAGTGATAATCTCTGACTATAGTAGAAACATTCTCTCTCTCTCTCTCCATTACTCCAGCTGCCATCAAATGCAACCAGCATGATTTATGTGTGCAGGAAGGACAAGTGTTCAGTATGCTAGTCAAATGAGCTCACAGTGTTGCCAGGCTTTTAAGTGTCTATGCTTTGGTCTGAGGTGAGGTGAAGTGCACCCATGTATAGTGTATCTGAGCTAATCCTGCAATGACTCACCATTATTGAACATATTAAAGTGTCTATTCTACAGACAATAATATTGCAGAGTGAAGGTTCTTAGTGGATATGTGCTGCTAATGCAAGCACTTCCCCAAAACTGTCTTGCAGTCTAGTGTTGCAAGAACTGAATAAGAAGCTGATCTTATCATGTGCTTCTCTCATCACTGTTGGGCTGGAGGTGCTGATCCTGCTGTGGTACTGCTGGTGTACTGCTGATGGTAGCTTACATGACATGCTTATCTAAATGATGCACCTAAGATGATGCAGTGCCTATCTATAACTTCACACAAAATTATTATGATCACACTGGGAATGAGCCTAGGATCTCCTTGAGTTTGGCATTAACTCATTGCCTGCTTCTTTCACTTCAGTCTGCTTCCTGCTGGCTTCCTTGACCTCTCTCATGGGCTTTACATCCATGTGTGCAGTGCAGCTACTGCCATTGATATTGGCAAGGTGTTGGCACATGTAGTGCATTATATTTATATTATATTGGTAAGGATCTTACATGAGAAGACAAGACTATATTTTATTTTTCCAATTGATGCCTTTATTTTTATGGTATCATGAATTGCTCATTTTCATAAGGTATCCTGCTGGTGTAAATGAATGGCACAAAACAACACCCCACTGTTGTTATTGCATTAACTGACTGCCCTCACTGTCACTACCATGAGTTGGCTATGAATGATTTATCAACTGCTTCAAGAGCCTATGTAAGTGCTCATTTAAGTCAATTAATGTCTAACAATATAGTGACAAAATATTACAAAGAACAATAAGATGATACTTTACTATCTAGGTAGCTCATTGAATGGCTTAACAAATTGCTTGCCTCACTGAAAAGCTTGGCTTGCTGCCCATTTTCCTCTCCAGCAAGTATTTTAGGTAAATTTTTCTTTCCTAACTTCTCATGTTCTGCTTCTGCAAGATAACATCCAAGAAGAAAATGCTGAAACAAATTAGGTAGAACAAAGTTGCCCTGTTGCATGGTAACAAGATGTCTTAAGGGAGGGATTCCTGGCCCTCTATCCTTTTCTTTTGAAGTTGCCTTCATGACACATGAGAGGCAAAGACATTTCTGAATGTTTTTTCAGGGATGAAATAAAAAAACTGTAATTACAAGTCAGTGAGTAGTGTTGACAGGTCATCATCCTTTTGAAATGGGCTTAGGGAAACCTGGCACTGAGAAGTAAATCACTTAAATCTTGGACTGGCCCAGCACTTAGCACTGAGGGAAATGGAGCCTATGATAATGGTCATTGTTATTGCAGTTAACTCCTGATTCATTGAATAAATGAGGATAAGGAGATTATGACACAATATTGTGTCACAGGTGCAAATTATAATTTTCCATGAATGTATTGAATTTGAATATTTCATGCCAATTTGTTGCTGGATTGACCACAATTTACTCTTCAAAATTTTAATGCAACTGAAAGATTTCATAATGTAAATTCAGGTGATAGAGAAGAAAAAGTTGAACCCTCATTGTACTCTTGTCTGAACTGAAAGATATACAGTAGTGTATGTACCTGATAAGGTAGTGAATGTTTGGTCTGGTCTTTTATGTTGGAGCCCCCTCCATGTGACAGGGAACAGGTGTGGTCCAGTCAAGGAGATCTGACCTTGCAGTCTAGCAAGATCTGATGGCCAGGAATTTTCCCCCAATTTGTATGTTTCTAATATTGTTGCCAAAGATCAGCAGTGATCTTTGCCTTCCCTGTATTCTTTTCCTCCTGTAATAGTTTATTGTCTGTTTATCAAGTTGTGTGGTATAAGCTATTCAAGGTGTACAAATACAGCATTGTCCCCCTCTTCTACACTGAACATCCCCAGTCTGTCCTTTATTTATAATCTAAACTAGAAACTTCACATCTTATCTCTAGCTAAAACATCTTCTATGAAGTTAGGCATTCTGAGATGTCTCTGCCAGTTTTTCTCACCCTTCCAGCAGCTAACTCTGTACAGGGGCCTTATCCATCCATGTATGGAGTATGCTTCACATGTTTGGGGGGTTCCACTCGTATTGCTCTTCTAGACAGGGTGAAATCAAAAGCTTTTTGTCTTATCAACTGACTGTCTTCAGCCTCTTTCTCACTGCTGCAGTGTTGCATCTCTTGCTATCTTCTACCTCTATTTTCATGCTAATTGCCCTTCTGATCTTGCTAACTGCATGCCACCCTTCCTCCCACAGCCTCTATGCACAAGACCTCCTTTCTTTCACCCCTATTCAGTCTACCTCTCTAATGCAAGAGTTAACCAGTATTCTCAGTCATTCATCCCTTTCTCTGGTAAACTCTGGAACTCCCTGCCTGCTTCTGTATTTCCACCTTCCTATGACTTGAACTCCTTCAAGAGGGAGGTTTCAAGACACTTTTTTTCCTTCAAGAGGGAGATTTCAAGATACTTTTCCTTTAATTTTTGACTACTGCTTTGGACCCTATTTGGGGATTGGCATCTCTATGGGCATTTTTTTTTTTTAATTGTATTTTTGTTGCCCTTGGCTGGTGTCCCTCCTACATAAAAAAATAAATAAAATGAAAATTAATAGAAAAATACACACAAGAGGTTTGTCAGTTATCTTCTCATGCAGGACTGGTCCCAATGCTCCAGTTGTTTCAGCACCTGCTTTGTACTGGATGAAGAGTGGCCTCAGCATGAAAGACAAACTCAGTTGTATTTTCCTGGCTGAGGAATTTACTGATGGATCTTTCAATTTTGAAACAAGCAGAAAAATTACAATGCTGACTGGCTGCTGACCATCCCATGACATGTACACTTTGGAAAGAAATTCAAAGCAGGGAGACTTCTCTACCCTCTCATCTCTAAGCCTCTTTTTCTCCCACTTTGCTTTCTTGGTGCCCACCATATCAACACCATCCTTTCACTTCTTTATCCAAGGATCTATTTGGTACTATCTTGGATCAAGAGCATGACAATTTCATATATGCCTTGAGTCAATCAGCATGCTTCATCATTCTACAATCTTCTCTGGAGAGTCTGCTGGCTAGGGATGTCTAAGATAAAAATGCCACCAGATATCCTGTCTATATATATATATATATATATATATATATATATATATATATATATATATATATATATATATATATATATATATATATATATATACAGTGGAACCTTGGTTGTTGAACTTAATTCACTCCTGAATATCATTCAGAATCCAAATGTTCAAAAGCCAAAACTATTTTCTCCATAGGAATCAATGTAAAATGGATTAAACTGTTCCTAGACACTAGTCTACGCTGTCTTAGCGGCTTATGACAGACACTCCCACAGCCAAGATGGCTGCTTCACAACATCCCCAGCTCACAAATTATTTATCCAGAAAGGATGTATTGAATGAACTTTGTGACACGGAACTCATCAGAAGATACTGTTTAGACTGATTTAATGAGGGAAGCCTTACGGAGGGACACAGAGAGAAGCAACCTTCTTACCAACAAAATGAAGGTGATCATAACACTTAGATATCTTGGTGCTGGGAAAAGCTGCTAGAAAAAATGCAGTTGTGCAGTAGTGATGGTGTTGAGGGGCTCATTGAGAGAACCACAGGTGGCTTGGAAGGGATTACTCCTGAGCACTGAAAATGGTTTGTTTACATCGAGGTTTTTCAGTGGGATCACATTTACCGTATTTCAGATTGAATTACTGTCTTACACGCTGTGTCTCTCCTCCAAATACATAAAAACAAAGTAGATATTTATAGAAACCATAAATTAGTAATGAATGGCAGGTTTTGCTATGTCTTTTACTATTTGAAATCAACTAGCTTTGTTCTAGAACCGAGTTATGGTACCACAACTGAAGCAATAATGACTTCAAAATGATTTTTGAAAAGGGAGGGATTCAGTAACTGAGGTTCCACTGTAAGTATATATATATATATATATATATATATATATATATATATATATATATATATATATATATATATATATATATATATATATATATGCTATTAGTTTATTACTTTTTTCACTAATTTTTCAACAGTGTGGGTGCTACAGCTACACAGATGACAAGTGATTGGATTTAGTGAGTCACTTGAAAGACATCTTAGGCCACCTTTTGGCTACAGCAGCTTCTCAAGGCTTTTCCTAATTTCAGCACGTGAATGGAAAACAAATTCAAGATAAAATTGCATCTATCATTTACATAGTTTGATGTCTGGGGCATTTTTCAAGGACTCTCCATCAATATCTCCAGCTTGAAGATGAACTTAGAACCTTTGTCTCTTCAATCATATGAGACATGATGGCTTTTAATAGTTGTACAAAATTTGTTAAACGGTCTTTTCTTAATACTATTGACTGTACTTAGGTAATCTGTTGGGGGCAATCTTACTCTTATAATTTTGACTGCAATAAGATGTGATCAGTAGTCTCTTCTTCCTTGTCATTAACAAGCATTTCTCATTTTGAGATATGTAATCTAAACAACATGAGATAAAAACTGAGTTGGAAAGGCCATGCTGGATAAAGTTTTCATTATTTTTTATTATTATTAGATAAATTGTAACTATGATAACCTACTATTATATTTTAATAATATCCTTCCCTCTTTACCTCTCTTCTTCCATTCTCCATGAAGAATTGTAGGAAGAGAAATAGAAGAGGAAGGGAGATAAGTGGCAAACGTGAGGTAAATCATCATGTTAAGGGACGGTGGTATGTTGCTGGTTTTCATGTATGTATCAAGGGATGTTGGTGGCATATCACTAGTAAGTTGGCTGGACTGGGAGAACAGTAGTATGTTGTTGCCAAGTGTTTATGTATTAGCAGAGTTCATTAGGAGATCTGTAGTAAACTGGCAGGACTTAGGGTAATATCATGTTGTTGCTGGATTTTTTATTTATTTATTTATTTTTTTTATATACTGATATGAAGCTTCAGCACTGAACTGATGTGTGTTCAGGTTAAATACTAAGCTTGAGTACTGAGTTGGTGTGTGTGTGTGTATCAAGAGTGTAGGAGGAGGAGCAGGGTGGAGAGACAGATGTGCACACACACGCAAGGCCATATGTGAGGCAGCCGTCCATGTGGTGCATCCAAGGCCACACGGATGCTGACAGATGCCTCCAATGTGACCTTAAGACATACAGGATACACCTTAGAGGTTCAGTATGTGTGCATAACCATACATACACCAACACACACATCACACACACTAGTAGTAGCCTTGCCAGCACCCTTTTGAGGTGTGTGGGGGTGCAACACAGCCCTCTCACCAGTCCTACCTCGCCCCTCCCCCTTCCCTGCTGTGTCGCCCTCATCTTGGCACTCCATTACAAGCAGTGCCAAGGGCGGGGCACCCAAGAGCCTCATCAGCTATCCAAAGAACAAGGCTGCGCCCAAAACACTTAGGTTACCGCTGCCTTTGGAGAGATTAAAGAAGAAAATACAAAACTGTGTGACGCTGTAGAATCGCATAATTAAAAGTAGTGAAATGTTGTTACGTTACTGAGCTGATTGGTGATGCAAAATAAATAATACTGTGCCATGAATACATTACGTTGCATTGTTTGTGGTTAGCTGTTTGTGCAGTACTGGTGGATGAGAGAGAGAGAGAGAGAGAGAGAGAGAGAGAGAGAGAGAGAGAGAGAGAGAGAGAGAGAGAGAGAGAGAGAGAGAGATGAAATACTAAGTTTGAGTGTGAGTGTGTTTATATGAGCAACTGTGGGTTTGTAAACAATGTGGGAAGGACCACTTTGGATCTGGTGAGGAGAGAGAGTGAAAGAGTGAGAGAGAAAGAGAATGTTTGAGTTTATATTGTGTAGTGAGTGTGGGAGGACATACTGTGGGCCTGTTGAGAGAGAGAGAGAGAGAGAGAGAGAGAGAGAGAGAGAGAGAGAGAGAATATTTGAGTTTATATTGTGGTGAGTGACTGTGGCTTTGTAAACATACTGTGGGCCTGTGGAGAGAGAGAGAGAGAGAGAGAGAGAGAGAGAGAGAGAGAGAGAGAGAGAGAGAGAGAGAGAGAGAGAGAGAGAGAGAGAATGCCAAACAAATGTGTTGTGTGAATGGATGAGAGGAAGGGGTGCATGTGTTGTCTCACTCACAGGGTTAATATTGTATATTCATAAGAGAAGCTTTTACTGTGCAATGAATGCTAATTTTTTATCTCTTCTTCCCCTTTGTTTTTCTGATTTGTAAAAGAATACCGAAGTGTCTGAGCTGTGAGTGAGAGTATGCAAGACAGGAGACAGTGTTGGCCACCTGCTCCCTCACTCTGTCTTATCATACAGTAACGTGTTCATGAGCATCATATTTAAGGTGTGTTCTAGGGTGTGTTTGGTCACCACATGTCAGCCAACACTGGTGGAGCGAGGGAGCCAGTGGTCATTGGCTAAGCAACACACTTAAAAGATATATTTTCTCTGATATGTGTTGCACTTTAAAAGTGTAATAAAATGTACCCTTATTATGATTTATTATAATACCTTCCAAAGAAGCTCAGCAAGTGGGATGTGGTCAAGTTAAGCTAAACAATGAACTTGTAAGAAAATTATTACTTCTTATGTACCTTCAAAACTAACAACAGGGAAGTCAATACTGGCAGGCCACAGTGGTGTTACATTCAGTTGTCACCTACAGTACCTGCTGGGCATCACAGTGATTTGACAGTATGAAATGGCCATGTGAGGTGAAGTTGTATGATTATATTTGTGGCTGAAAAACTGAAGAATTGCTGTTGGAACAGGATACATGGAACAAACTGTTCCCCAGGAAAGGGACAGCAAGTGCAGCAAGCTGTGGCAATACCAGTTGGGATAGTCAACTTGGAGGGGAAATTTTCATGATGCAAATGTAGAATAGCTTTAAATGTTAAGTTAATGTACCTTTCATGCACTACTTGTGGATATCATGGTGGTGATATGTACAGTCAGTGCCAAAAAAGATGACAAAATTCTCAGTTGGTGTTGGTGTCCATGCACCATTCAACAAGTTTGATCTGATTGCATGGGAGAGTAGAGCACTGATATTATCTGACCTGGTAACTCAAGACAGACAGTGGCCTTGAGTACACTCACACATTAATGGTTTTAATATATATTTGACAGTCCAGTAACAAACACATCTTTCACACAAGCATTCCTGAATTGACTCACGCAAATTACTGTTTCATATCTTTCCATATTACCCACCAATAGCTACTAAAGTGCCTAATACTGGTGGTGAAATAACACCTGTGGTTGCCTTCTGTTGAGGATTAAAAACATGAAAAACGAGAGTATTGCTAGAGTCAGAGAGAGAATTGCATATCAGTGGATAAAGAGGTTCAAAGAGCTGACCGAGATTATGAGGTCAAAAATTTCAGAGAACCATCACCAACTGCAGTTTTCTTTTAATACTTTTACTGTTGGGTGAGGATTACATTCTATTTGTCTTTTCATAATGTTCAAGGTTCACTGAGCAACTTTCTTTTCTAACTCAGGTTTAGCTCTGTGATCTGGGATAGACAGCATAGCCACCATCTCTGAATCTCTTTATCTACTGGTATATCTGCCTTGAATGACTGGACTTATCTTCTACAAAAGCTGATCAAAAAGTGAAACAAAGAAAAGTGCTGGAGTATTAAGGGAAAGATTTTGGGCAGTAAAGAGGAATTTAGAAAATTCCAATTGGAATGTACATACTTATGGAAAATAAGGACATTGATAAATACTACTTAACATGGTTTCCACATCAATAACCCAGAGTGGTGGAGCAATGAAATCAACCAGTATTTCAGCCAGAAATATATGCTGGTAAAAATACAAAATGACACCCAGAAATACATGTTGGTAAAAATACTAAGTGACAATGAAAATGATGTGCTTTAACATTACAGAATTCAGCAAAACAGGAAGCTCATAAAACAAATTTTGAAGATAGCATTGCTGATACAAGTAAATAAAATCCAATAGAATTCTAAAGTTATGTTAAAAATCAGCCATCAACTATTAGTTTAATTAATATTTTAGTGCATAAAAAAAAAAAAATGACAAAACTGAATGAAGATGCATGAAGTTATTAAGCCACTTTCCATTCAATTTAACAAATTCCTAACCATCAGTAAAGTTCCCTATGGACAGAAGATGCTTGATGTTTCCTTCATTTATAGACCAGCAGGTCATGGTATTTGTTCCCATGTATTCTAATCTTGAAAGAAGGAAATGAGTCACATCACAGAAATTATTATCCAATCAACTGAATATCATATGCATGCACACTAAAATTTTTCATTGAGACAAGAATGATGTGGCACGAGAATTGATTGATTGACTTCATAGGGGTTATAAGTGACTAGCAAATACACCATGTGGCATAGCTATGGCTACAATGACACAATGTTGTGTAGGTGGAGGTACTGTGGAATGTGGAGGAATGAAGCTTAATGGTAAGGATATTATATCACAAAAAGGATATTTTTTTCTTTTAGGAAAGATATTTGTTTTAGGGAAAAATGCTGGCTTAAGATGTCATAAGGATGAGGCCAAGGTTAATCAGTCAGATGGGGGAAAGTTGATGTTTGGCCAGTTGCATGTCTCCCACTTCCATGGTTTTGCAGCACAAGACTTTCTATTTTTTCTCATTCCTATCATGTCCACTTCCTTAATGTAAGAGTTATCCAGTATGCTCAGTCTTTCATCCCTTTTGCCAGTGAAGTCTGGAATCCTGTTTGCTTCTGTATTTCCCTTACCTATGACCTGGCATAATTTTTGGCATAGTTTTGGGCTGCCTTCTTTTAGAACTTGCATTTTTTAACTTTGTTGCTGTTGTTGTCCTAAGCCATAAACCATCCAACATAAAAGTAAGGGCTGTCTGGAAAGTTCTCAATTTTTGCCCCTTATAAAAAACTGAGAGTTTATTATATGCAAGGTTTGTTATATCCAATATTTGCTACATTTAAGGGTTTACTGTAAATCAAGGGCTGAAAATTCCCAATCATGCAGCTCACATAAAAATTAAGAAAATGGTAGTCTTTACTAGAGCAAATGGAATGGGTTGGGTGAAATGATCAAGTACATGACCACAAGTAAATATAAACTAAGAAGGAGACCATCAAGACCAAAGGATAAGGAATGAGTATCCCAGGAGATGTGTTGTGCACCTCATCACTGATCATTGAGCATCAAAAGGCAAATTACTGAGATTATGTAGATTTGTAAAAAAAAGAAAAAAAAAAAAGAAAAAAAAAGAAAAGAAAAAAAAAAAAAAAAAAAAAAAAATATATATATATATATATATATATATATATATATATATATATATATATATATATATATATATATATATATATATATATATATATATATATATATATATATATATATATATAACTAAATTAAAACCTAAAGAAGCTACTATACATATAAAGAAAAGCTCTTGACACAATGAGAGGATAAGAATAATAAACAGATCTAAAAAAGAGGTTTAATTGTTCACTTAGAGAGCAAAGGTCACATACTCATCTAATTTGTGATTTAGTTTACTTAGAGTGCAAAGGTCACATACTCATCTAATTTGTGATTTAGGTTTACTTAGAGAGCAAAGGTCACATACTCATCTAATTTGTGATTTAGGTTTACTTAGCAAAGGTCACATACTCACCTAATTAGTGATTTAGGTGAAGAATGGATCATTACATTAAGTGAGGAAGTTACAGATCCATAAAGTGCAGAAAATTTATTCATATTAAACAGAATAAAATAAAGAAATATCAATTAGGTTGAAAAATTATGAGGTTTAATTTAACATGTGCAATAAAATAGGAGAGCTGTGCCTAGTGACTACTGGCGAGTGTACACCCTCTTGGCAGTCTTCCCACAGCAGGTCATGGTCTGGAAGGATAGAGGCCAATGTCCAGGAGATGCATGCACACACAGGTATGGACACAACTTCAATCATACACTACCTATACTATCCTATGTATACCACTACCCTTTTCAAAAGCATACAAAAAATCAATAAGTGATAGTCAGTGTATAAAGGAAAGTATCCTAGAGAGAAAAGAAAAGTATCCTATTGTTGCAATTAAAACTTTAAGGAGTCCACAAGTGTTAAGTTTAATGTATTTATACTTAACACCACAAAATCCAGCAACTACAGTTGTACCCAACTTTTACATTTAAAAAAATCTATCCAAAATGTCTTTATCATGTACCACTACCACTACAAACTACTGAAATCCAACTGTTATGATTTTTATTATTAGTCCCCATACCACAGTTTTACAACAAAGCAACAGTCATCATTGCAGTAGACTTAACAGTAATTACCTGAGTAATACCAGCAGCAGTGAACTCAACAGTAGCATTGCCAGTCTTGCCTGCCATGTTAAAGGTGCCAGTCAGGGTGGAGCCAGACAGGTTCATGTTGAGCTGCAAAATAAAATGTGCGTTAAGAATAGCAGGAAGAAAGCTCCTTCCTGTGCAGGTGTGTACTTGAAGCAGAGAGTCATTTTCACCCAAGAAGGGAATGAGAGGCAAGGTGTATGTATTATGAGGGCCATAAACTCAGAGTGTCTGAGAGAGTTGGAAGGAAAGTTATGGGAAGATTGAGGATCCAGGAACAGTGTGTGCAAGAAAACATAAGAATCAGGGATGAGTTCATCAATGACCTCAAGAAGTGGGACATCTAATTCATCCAACACCACTAAATAAATGTACCCCATGTAAAATAAAATGATGATGATGTGACTGATAGGGATATAAGAAAATATGATGATACTAATGTCAGAATTGAACAACAAAGATAACACACATGATTATATAAAGAGCAAATTGGAGATAAATTATCTGATGAATATATACAAGAATATAGGGATAAAAAACAAGAAAAATCCATTGTGATTGAAGTCCTTATATTGAAGTTCAAGATGAGAAATAAAGCATGACAGGAAAGTCAAAGAATGTTGCTAACAATAAACAGGAAAAATTAAGTGAAAAATAATCTGAAAGAGTAAAAAAAATAAGATTACACCAAATGGTCATTAGGATGGAACAGAAAAGGAGAGCAGAGGAGAGATAAGGGAGTGTGATACAGGTATCTCATGACTGAAAATGGAAGAAAAGAAGACTATAGACTGCAATGAGAGTTAAATACAAATGAATCAAATTAAGATGCTACCATCTGGGGGGGGGGGTGAATATGGGAATGATGACAGTTGAAAGGAGGTAGCAGAGAGAGACTAACCAAAAACAATTAAGGATGACAATAAATTACAAAATAAAAGTAGGAGACAGAAGGAAAGAAGGAAAGAAAGAAGGAAAAAATAAAAGAAAAATGCATATTCTGATGGCAATGACTCATGGGAAACAAACATGAGATAATAAGCAAGTGGAAGAGAAGAGGTTTAGCAATATACGAGTATGATTGCTGATAAAACCTTTGATTAGCTGAAATATGAAGTTTTCAGTGGCAGCATATGATATTGGTCTCATCTAAGGGAAAGTAAAACATTTGCCACACTGCACAGATAGCAAACCTTCAATGCTATGTCTGATAGAAGTAACTAATAAAATAAGATACTTCAATGACAACCAGTAATGCTAAATGTGAAGAAAACTTGTGAAGGTCTTCAGAGTGATTTTCTGAGCAAATAAGAAGGTACACATATGAAACAAGTAAATAAAATTATTGTATTTTTGCAAGGAAAGAAAACTCAGTTCAATCCTCTAGGTCAAAAGTTCTCAATCTTTCTGCCCTGTGCACCCTTTTCACTACCTGCCTCTAATTTAAAAACTGCCAAACTCAAAATAAGTATTTCAAATACCTATCTATAATGTGACTGCTTAGAACAGGTAACATATGCATAATACTGCATTTTGCGTTTCCATGAGCAGTTCTAAGTAATTAAAAATATACATTTTCTAACACTGAGTATGTCTATCTATGGTTTCAGTTTCCCTCCTTGAAACCCTGAATTTTTCCCCCAGGTTGTGAACCCTGTTCAAGATATGTGTAGTAGTGTTCATGATATTTCAAGTTTAAAATAACATAACATGAAAAATAAAGTGACTTTATGGGAAAAAATAACAATATCATCAGTGTAACCTTGAATAACCAAAAGACCAAAGGTAATTTGATGAAGAAAAACAGGTGCTGCTGCTGATAGGGAGTCACTGGGAAGAGAAGCAAGGAGTAGTGGTGACAGCAGCATAAGTGGAAAAAAGATAACTAGGATGAGAAGAGATAAGGCAGCACAAGAGCACGATTTTAAGAATAGAGACATGATATGATTAACAGCTTACTAGGAGCAAAAAACTTGAGTGCTATGCATTCACTGATGCATTCACTGACACTGATCACGAAGAAGCTGAAAAATCTACAACAACATAACAAAATAAAGACATCCTTTCCTGAGAGAAAAGGCTTACATTAACATAATACTTAGTAAAATGTCCACTCACAAACATAATTTAGCTCAGTGGACTGAAAATTTGAGATTTCAACTTCAGTCAGTATGAAAGGTTTTTCTACTGCATTAATGGTCACAATGCAACAGATTTCTAATGTCCAAATATGTCAATTTTCCCTTAAAAACACGAAATACCAATACAATGTACTCCTTAGTGCTTTACAGAAAACCTAGCAAACTTTAAGAGCAGTTTATTTTGGCCACCTATAAATGCACCGCAGCAGACCGTGGAAATGATCCCGACTGCCGAGACCTGACATTACACTAACTTGGGTATTTGCCCTGTACCTGTACTTGGGTATTTGCCTCCATGTTGTTCCTAATCACATTTTGGGGTGGCCATCCACGTAAACCCCTGCGGCACCACCATGACCTACCAGATCATTATCCCCTTCAGTGACACATTAACACTGCCTGCGACTATGAGAGGTGATCCCACCCCCAGCACTCCTGGCTCACCGTGTACTCGATGCCGCCGGGCAGGCCAGCCTTGGAGTCCTTGCCCAGGGTGATGGTGTTGGTGAAGTCCTTGTCGCCAGCAATAGTCTTCACCATCAGATCGTTGCCATTCTGGCTCACCTCCAGCTGTGGCTTGGCCTGTTCCAGTCTGGCGATCCTGTCAGCGGGGATACCTGCGAGCACAGAGCACGAATAAACCTTCCTGACAGACCCAACTCTGACTGCTAGTGCGGCGCCATTACAGTGTTGCCAGTCTAGCACTGCCACCACTCCATCATTGCATAGTAACCTCACATTACACATAAAACCTCTTCTGATATATTGACTAGAAGAACGTTAATTTCTACAGTGCAGGAATGTAACTTCCGTTAAGATTTCCTATATACGGCACGCTTCTCTCTCCTAGTAGTCCCACGTGCCTCGCTTTGTGAAGGCATTCAATTTGCAATGCGGTGATTGCAGCCTGTTTAGGTATTTGTTTTGGATTATTCTTATCGTAAATGTTTACATGTTTTTAACAACTGATGCGAAAAACAAAAATCTTTCATATTCATATTGAAAAAGAAAAAAAATTGTAAGAAGAATCAAAGAATTCGTAGGTGGCAACACTGAGTGTCAAATCACTCCCTGGTTATCATCAGATTCTTCAAGATTTATTGCAATTAACATGGTAGAATACTACCAAATTTTTTGATTCTGAAAAGCAATTACAATTGCTGTATATGTACATGTTGCGGAAATACCGTGAGAAAATATTGCCTGGTCTAGTAATTGGACTGTAGTGAGTTGTCTAATAACCGAGATTTAAGATTACGTTTTGAACTTGTGGGAAAAATAATAAATGAATTAAAAATAAGAAAAAAAAATATATTGCAGCAGACGGAAGTATTGAGTGAAAATCTACATGCACCATGACCTTAAAACCAAACTTGAATGAATGGTAAAATTATACGCGGTTTCATTTTCAAGCAAACTTTCCATCGTCAAATCTGTCCAAATCTGTTCCTGGAAACGACCACATGCCAAACAGTCTACAGTGCTGTGTGCTTGCGGTGATAAGTAGGTCGCTGAGTCAGAGCCCACAGACTGGTCAGAGCTGAAGCCCCGGAGCTTGTGAGAGACACAAATAAAAGGAAATCTGTTTGTCTCATTTATGAATCGTGAGGTTATGCATACTGCAAATGCGCATAGTGAAGGGATTTTCAGTTTGGTTTTTGAAATTGAAGCAAGAAAATAAATGTATAGACTGAGTTTATGGGCTGAGTTTTTATGATGAATTTTGACTTATCGGCAAAAAAAAAAAAAAATAAATAAATAAATGAATAAATAAACAAAAGAAAATAAGTAAACAAATAAAGTCCTGGTAATGATAATAATAATAATAATAATAATAATAATAATAATAATGATAATAACAACAACAACAACAACAACAACAACAACAACAACAACAACAACAACAATAATAATAGTAATAATAATAATAATAATAATAACAGTAACAATATGACCGATGGGATTAGCTGACGGAATGATCCTTCAAGAGCAGCACTGTATCAAAGAGAGAGGCGTACCGACAGCAGCCAGCCACTCTCCGTAGTTCTCGTTGCTGGAGAGCACGTATTTGCCGGCGATGGACATGGTGGTGGTGGTGGCGGTGGAGACTGCGTGCGTGTGGGAAGACCTTCGGGTGCAACTTCTGAAGCCAGAGTGAAAGACTAACCTTGCACGGACGTAATTTATACCTCATAACCTCCTA
>NC_087187.1:7320000-7345000 GCF_035594125.1 Scylla paramamosain
GAGGGGGGTGTTCGTGATGCTGTGACAAGCAGTGGTAAGAGAAGGAAAGAGTCACCCCACTATTATCTGTCATGAGTTACCAGCGTGGCCTGTGTGTGTGTCTCAACTTGACTGTTGCTTGTCCAACACCTCTCAGGCGTGACGCTGCCTTATGTTGTCCATTACAAGTAACATAATTATTATCACTTCTCTTATATCCATTTCACATTTCTTTACCTTACTACGCAACACCGCCCACCTCAGCTGCAGCACGGCCGCTCGCCTCGCCGCGCCACGCGTTATCAACACAATAGTCACGTTCCCCTTTACAGTAATAATAAATCTACCGAAAGCGAGCAGTCTTCGGCTTACATTACGAGACACGTATGCTATTTATGGTGGCTAACACTATAAATATTTATCTCAGAATGAGATAAATATTTTCTTGTTTTCTTAGGAAGACAACAACACTCTTCAAAAGGTTATTACATAAGAGGTCTTTATCCTGTACCGTCTACCTCTGACAGAAACAGAGGACATGAGCCTGGTCACGTCACGTCTGGCTGTGAGTCTGCTTCTAGGATCAATGACGATGACAACAAGTTGCTTAAGTCTTCTTTTTCAAAGCTGTCAGTTTAACAATTTTAATGACCCAAAGAGTCAGACCAAGAGAGTGAGTGCTAAACATACTAAAGACGTTTACAATATCAACTGTTGAACATCAAAGTCTCGTGTCATGGTACTCGTAAGATCACACCACGCCCACGCTGCACTCCTGCGTCACATTTTTGCTTTTATATATATATATATATATATATATATATATATATATATATATATATATATATATATATATATATATATATATATATATATATATATATATATATAAAATGTGTCAGGGAAATCATCCAAGGACAAAAAATAAACAGAAAATGAATCAATAAAAAGCCTGCTCATAATGCCGTTCCTTAAAGGAAACAGGAGTAGGACAAGCGTGAGAGAGGCCAATTTATTTTCTGAGGTGTCTTTATAATTCTTTTCTGAATAGTTCCAAGTCGTTGGCAAGTGGAAATAAAGAAATAGAACGGATGTTCTAAAGTTTACTGGTTAAAAAGGACGAAAACATGTTACTCTTGAATTAATGAGATAGACACAATAACTTAAAATTCAAAGATTTATGCCAGATTATCACAAGCTTTTGATATGTCTAAGGCAATAACAAAGATTTCACAGAAATCCCTAAAAGACGATGACCAAGGTTCAATAAGGTAGATAGAAAATAGCCAGGAGATCGTTCTTTGCGAAATCCATACTGACGACCAGGAAGAAGATTGAGAGTGATAAATGCTTCAGAGCTTAAGATAGACAGGAAATCAAAGCTATAGGTAAGTAGTGTGAATGACTGGAGTGTTTACCTTTCTTAGGAACAGGTTGAATATAAGCAAACTTCCAGCAAAAAGGAAAGGCGGATGATAAACGGAGATGAGGAAGAGGTAACGTAGGAACAAGTGGTATCATCCAGTGTGAAATTGTCACCAAAGACCTGAGCTTTAGAGACAGAGGAGATGGCAAGGGAACTACCAGGAAGTAGAGGAGGGAGAGTTGAAGAAGGTAAATGGTTGGATATATTTTTTTTTGCTAGATGGCAGAAGTATCGACGAGAGTGCGAACTGGCAGGTTTTTAACTTTTCTATAGATGAAGTAGTTTTTGTCAAATTAGAGAACAGATTTGATATGATTTAGGGCAGAATGACTATAAGGAGTTCTGTGTAACCTTAGTTTGGTTTGACAATATTTTTGGGTATATCCAAGACTTCCAAACCTTCTGTATAAATCGAGTCATTTCATCTCCGTATTGATAGGAAAATGATAAATGAAATTTAATGACGAATTCTAATTTCATGATTATAAGTGTGTAAAATCTATATGCAAAAAAGTGTGTATGTTGCTCAAAGTTATCAGTATTTAAAATCAACAATCAGGTAATACGAACACATATTTTTATAAGGAAAAGTAGAGGTACTGTTTACAGGAACACTGACTGTCCTTTTACTAATACAATTGATAGGGTTACCAATATAATTGCATTTTCTTATTCCAATAAACTAACAAAGAAAACGATAAGGAGGAACTATTGTTTATTTTCTTTATCTACGCACGGCACACAAAGTTATCCGTGAATATAATGCATAACTGAAAACCAGTGATAATGATAACAAAACCGTAGAATGTGGTATTCTCATTTTTTAACCTGCATCATATGTGCATCACCATACTTGCTGCCGCTTTTGTGTGTGTGTGTGTGTGTGTGTGTGTGTGTGTGTGTGTGTGTGTGTGTGTGTGTGTGTGTGTGTGTGTGTGTGTGTGTGTGTGTGTGTATGTATGTATGTGTGTGTGTGTGTGTGTGCGTGTGTGTTATTTTCCACACACAATCTCTCTCTCTCTCTCTCTCTCTCTCTCTCTCTCTCTCTCTCTCTCTCTCTGTGTGTGTGTGTGTGTGTGTGTGTGTGTGTGAGGCACGGGAAGGAAGGGAGGGAGGGAGGGAGGGAGAAACACACGCTCACATAATTGATAAACCTTATTTACGTATCACTAGTCAGCCAAAATGCTATCGAGTTCCAAACAATAGCTGGGCAGTGTACTCAATAGGGGCAAGATGAGACAATCAGCCTTATCTCCTGCACCCACAGAGGCAATTACCTGACAGCCTATGGAACAAGTATGCCTCGAGTACCCTGTGGCTTTATTAAGGTACGGGACGGTCTGTGTAGATAAGAGATAACCAGGGCAATTAACAGTGTTCAGCTAATTCGTGTGAAGATAACTGAAGATCTAATATAAAATCACTATTGTATTTTGTCCTAGTTAAAGTTAATATAAATTTAACGTAACTAAACAAGTCTGAAAAATAAACTGCTGCCTTTTCTTTTTTTAATTTTATTTCGTCGTAAGTTAATATGAATCTAACATAAATGAACAGTTCTAAGAAATAAACAGCTGGTAAGTTAATTGTGTTCAGCCCTAGTTAAAGTTAATATCATTCTAATATACATGAACGGGACCGAAAAATAAAACTGCCGCTAAATGGTTTCCTTGTGGCGGGTGGCAAGGTAAATTGGCAAGGACTGCTCGGTGCAGCACGGGGTGTGGAGGAAGCCACGCGAATGCTTAACCTTTTACTGCTAATCCTACACCTCTCGCTTCATTCATATAAGTAACCTTAGAGACCTTACGTAGACAAAACAAAGCAGCGGACACAGGAAAATCTGAAGTACAGGTGACTCGGTTTACAGGATATATTGTACAGGATATATTGTAGAAAATTCGTGGAAAAAAGAACTAACGGAAAAATGGTGGTTAGGGGATTTGACAAGTTAAATTGCATCATTTTGTCCTTAAATCTACTTACGTATACATTGAGTGAATAATACTAATCCCTACTGTTTATCTTTGTTTATTAATCCGAATTTTAAATATAAAAGATAAAACAACAGAAATAGAAAAAAAAAAAAAAAAATGGAAAGGATTCCTTTAATATTTACGTATGTACAGCGTGAATGAGCGGTTGGGATGGATTGCGCTAAAGTGAAAACTTCGTGCAAATTAAATTAAGTTCAATATATTTCAAGTCGTGTTCACATGAGAGAGAGAGAGAGAGAGAGAGAGAGAGAGAGAGAGAGAGAGAGAGAGAGGTAACAAGGAAAACACAGTAACAAGAATCTAGAGAACCAAAACACCTGTATATCCTAAGACTGCATCACCTACCTCTGCGTCTTATCTCTACTAAACTTTTGACAGGTTCTTGTTTAGAGAAGTTAATGGAGTTTTCGAGAGTGTTTTATAGATTCTAATGTTAGTTTAACAAGGGTCATGCATCAAATCATTCATTAAAACCCGACTAATCATCTACGTGGTCTTTGAATAAGTTCTGATGAGAACAAAAAATCTCAATATACGAACCTTGAATTTAATAGGTACACATTCATCCAACAGTCAAGAGGGACCACAGAGATACAAACACTACACACAACACTACAGTACATCTACGAGGTATCAGTGTTTAAGACCATATTCTGAAACACTTCTGGGCTTCACCTCCACTACATTCACGAGGTTCTAGTCGAAGCCACACGTGTTTTTAAGGGCGTTTTTATGATTCTAGTGACATATTAACAAGATTTCTAGTGTATTAACAGGAGAAACAAGATCGATACCCCTACTAATGGTCTTTATGGACTTAGAAAATAGTCGTGGTGAGAGAGCAAAAGCGCTTCTGAACACGGGGCTTTGTACCACACTAAAGCCACAGGTGGAAGTGTTCAGCTTCTGAGGTGCTTACAGACGAAGGGCCGCACCTGGGAACACTCCACGTCGTTCCAGCGGCCGGTGTTTGCGTAAACTTCAGTACACAGGCCCGCGCCGCCGTTCGGTTCCCCTTCGTTCCAGTTGGTGAAGTTGAAGTTCATGCCGTCGGTCCACCGATGTCCTGGCGGAGGAATACACGTCAGCACGCGCACTACTTTGTCAGCGGCGAACAAGGTATTCATGGCCACCAAAACATTATAGGATTTGAACAGCATCTACTAATCTTTATTCAGTTTATGGTGAGTCAGCTGAGAAGATATAGCCTATGGTGTGTGAAAAATGAGTTTAATATATTAAAAATAAGCAAGAGTGGTTATATAGCTAATGGCAACTGAAATTCCGAAGCCTCTCACGACGCTACCTGAACCTTGAGATTGAGACTTGCGAAACCGAAGCAATGCACTCGAAACAGTCTTCTCTATTTCTCTCCTCTCTTGTTCTCTCCCAGTATATACTTGCTCTTCTTCTCTTCTATGTCTTCCCCTTGTGATCTCTTCTCTTCTCTTCTCTAGTTCCCTCCCTGTCCATCTTTTCTTTTCTACGTCTTCCCATTGTGATCTCTCCTTTTCTCTAGTTTCACTTTTTCCACATCCCTTCTGACCTTTCCTCCTCTCCTCTCTACATAGTTCCCTTCCCTTAAGAATTTAATGACATGGGTAGTTACGAGAGGAAAAGGCATTAGCTGTAGGAGTGAAACGACAATGAAATGAATGAGTGAAGACGAGTGGAACAAACAAATAAACAAACAAACAAATAAACAATAATGGTGGAGGAAGGCATATGATTTAGGGACTTGAGATAAAGAGAAAAGATTAATGATTGTAGAATTAAACAAACATGGAAACGGATGAATGAATTATTTGTGAAAACAAGAAAAACAGGAGTTGCATAAAGAAAAAAAAAATGAAAATGAAGAAAACAAGAGAGAAATTTGAGAAAATGAGGAAAGAAGCTGAACGCAGAGTCGAACAGACGCCGCCACTCGTCCGTCTATCTGGTGTCTTTAGAATCACTCACGGTCATTGCATTAAGCTTGAGGAAATCCATAGCAGATGACGACTTCTGTATTCCAATAAAACAACCTCTTCTAATGGAACGTTATCTAATTACTTCTGACAGATTGATAATTATTAATTAAACTAATATTCGAGACGGTAGAAGGGGGAGGGCGGGCCGAAGGAAGAAGGAAAGTGATGAGCAATAAAGACATTTGATCTTTCTCCCAGTCCTTCCTCTCCTTTACATCTTCGCTGAATACCGCTCCCTCACGTGCCGTCTGAGGCCGAAGTAGGGGGAGGATGAATGACTCCTAATCGTGTTCCCTGACGTTTCAGTGCTTTAATTTGATTATTTTTAACAGGTTCTAGTGGAAGGTACCGTAGCTTTAAGGGCATTTCATGATCAAAGTAATGGTTTGGCAACGATTCTGCACTATATCAATAAAAAAAAAAATAGAAATGATGAGAGCCGATTAATCATCTCTGTGGTCTTTGGAGATAATGAGAGCTTCAGGGTTTTATGAACTTAGCTTTTTTTTTTTTTTTTAAGAATTGTCGTTGTTCTTCGTTGACATTCAGAGCACTTTAAATAAATCGGTTGCATGGTCACACAAGAGAGAGAGAAAAAACAAAGTTAATTCTTTCTTCTCTCTGCTTTATGATTATCTAAAAGACTGTACATAGTAAAAAAAAAGAAAAAAAAAAGTGTAAGAAGCTGCTGGTGATTATGGGGAAAGAAAAAAAAAAAAGTTTGTGTGGCGGTGAAGGGAATGAAATTTACCGCGTTCCTCCCGCAGCAGTCCAATCCATACGGCCTGGGTCACGTCGTGCAGCGCTATGGTGAGTAGCGTCATCTCCGCCCCAGAGGTGATGGATGTCAGGTCACCGCCCTCCAGCAGACATCTAGGAGGAATGCAGTGACTGAATGACTAAATGACTATTTGATTGACTGATTGACTGACTGACTATTTGATTGACTGATTGACTGACTGACTGTTTGATTGACTGACCGATTAACTGACTATTTGACTGACTGACCGTTCGACTAACTGACTGACTGACTGCCTGCCTGCCTGACTGACTCATTGACTGATCGCCTGACTGACTGAGTGACGCACACATACAACCTCCCTCTCTCTCTCTCTCTCTCTCTCTCTCTCTCTCTCTCTCTCTCTCTCTCTCTCTCTCTCTCTCTCTCTCAGGGGCGCCCTCACGTGTAGCGGGCGTCGTGCCAGGGCTTGGGGTCCCTCACCACCAGGTAGCAATTAAGACCCCCGAAGTCCAGCCAGCGCTTGTCAGGACAGGACTCACTGGACGCCCTCACTGCCGCCCCCTCTGCTGCTGAGTCTGTGTGTATGGAGGAGGCTGTTATCTCTCTCTCTCTCTCTCTCTCTCTCTCTCTCTCTCTCTCTCTCTCTCTCTCTCTCTCGGGGCCACAGAGATGATTAGTCAGGTTCTCAGGAGTGTTTCTTCTGTTCATGATGTAGGAATTTTGTTAATCCGTCACTACAACAGTAAAAACACCCTTAAAAACACGTGTAACTTCAATTACAGCCCTTTGAAAGCAGTCCAAGTGCGGAGCAAAAGTGTTTCAGAATATGTTTTTTTGTCTCACCAAGATGGCAAATGAAGGGCCGCGCGGTGAGGCAAGGACGCACCACCCACTGCCCTGATGAGGCGCTGAGAGCCACGCAATCCCCGCCACTCTCTGTGCTGGTGGCGGAGAACCAATGGGCGTGCAAAAGCGGCCACCCACTCGACCACCGGAACGCTTCGTGCTCCTGAAGGGGAGAGAATGAGAGGACGAGTGTCGTGATTTTCTGTGTTCTGTTAGTTGGAGTGCTTGAGCTATTGTCGAGTTAAAATAAATATGATAAACAATTTACACATTTCTCCCCATCTTAAAAAAAAGAAGAAAAAAAAAAGCATTTACCCATCAACTACCTTGGTTTCATTTCGCGCTCCTATAGAAGACGCAGAAGGAACACCTTACCTCCTCATGACGCAGCCCCAGCCACGCCTCCTGCAGCCCAGCCTCCATCACCGCCACCCACACCGCCGCCGCCTGCGTCTTGGTGAGGGCCGTGGCCAGGTGCGCCCCCTCCCTGCTACAGGTGTCCTCTGCCTCCTGTCGGGTGAATGGATAAACAAGGTAATAGATAAACGAGTTAATCAAATAGCGTGATTATCTCTCAGTGTATGCAATGCTCCTTGATCGACTGACTGATTGATTAACTGACTGGTTGATTTACTAACAGATTTACTGACTGACTGATTAGCTGATTTACTCGTAAAGACTGACTGACTTACTACTTACTAACCAACTTACTGACTATTAACTGACTGACTGACGACTGACTGACTGACTGACCGATTGGATTAGTAGGTGACATTTGACTGACTAACTTGCTGAGTGGCTGACTGACTAACTGACATACTTCAAACAATTTAAACACTTTGCAATGTAATAATGTTATGACAAGGAAAATATATTATTAATGTTATTTGGAAAGGTAGACAAACACCCCATAATCAAGAATATACTTTGAGGCAGCTTAAACTTAACATAAATAACTAGAATATAAAAACAAATATAAAGAAAGAAAAGAAAAACAAAGACATGGATGAAATAGCAACTATAACACATGTGGAGAACATTAGACATACTGACTAAATGAATGAATAATTGACTTAATGACTCAGTGACTTACTGAGTCGTACACACACCTGCCAAGGAAGCGGGGTGAGGACGTGGCGGTAGCAGTGGTCACCCAGCCTCAGGTAGTGGTGGTGGGGCGGGGGGCACCTCGGGGAAGGAGAGGGAGAGGGAGAAGGAGAGGGGGAGAGGTGTTCTGGTCTTGCTGGCTCTGTAGTGAAGAATACAAGTCACACTGTTACATTTTCACTTACTTTTTCGTCATTTATCCATCCTAGTAAGACTCAGTATTTTTTTTTTTTTATTTCTGTAAGTCAACTTATTACAACGCTATCTGCCTGTCTGTCGTGAAGGATGCAAGACCATTATCATTTATCTCTCTTTCTCTCTCTCTCTCTCTGGTGCGTCGAATAGCAGTGAAATGGTTAACTCCTTCCTTTCCTTCATTCATCTCACCACCCACCTGCAGGAGGAGTCTGGCACACGAAGGCCCGTCGCTCGCTGCAGGCCACGTCGTTCCACATTCCCGCCCTACTGTGGGTGAGCAGCTCCACGCACTCCTCAGCCTGCCGCAGCCGCCGGCCCGCCCCCACCACCACCTGCAGGAGAGAAGGGCACCTGTTATTGTGTGGAATGAGGAGGAGGAAGAGAAGGAGGGGGAGGAGAAGGAAGAAAAGGAGGGGGAGGAGGAGAAAGAGGAAGATGAGGAGGAGGAGAAAGAGGAAGAGGAGGAGGAGAAGAAAGAAGAGGAGGAGGAGAAGGAGGAAGGGGGAGGGATGGATAAGAAGTAGGAGGAGGAGGAGGAGGAGGAGGAGGAGGAGAAAGAAGAAGAAGAAGAAGAAGAAGAAAGAAGAAAGAAGAAAGAAGAAAGAAGAAGAAAAAGACGACGACGAAGGAGAAGAAGAAAAGAAAGAGAAATGGAAAAGGAAGAGGAAAAAGGAAGAGAAAAGGAAAAGGAATAGAAGAGGAAAAGGAAGAAAAGGAGGAGGAGGACGAGGAGGAAGAGGAGGAGAAGAAGAAGAAGAAAAAGAAGAAGAAGAAGAAGAAGAGGAAGGATTGGCAATAGAAAATAATCGGTCTTTCTACCTTTACCCCCACCTCTCTCTCTCTCTCTCTCTCTCTCTCTCTCTCTCTCACCGTTGCCTGGGCTCCGCTTGGTTCGCCCGCCGCCCACGAGGTGAAGGTGACGGGCGTCTGGTCCACCCACAGGAAGTGCTGCTGTTGCCTCTTCATCCCCAGCCACGCCCCTGCCACGCCCACGCCCGCCAACACGGTGAGGTAAGCTGTGGGGAGCGCGGTGACGGTAAGCAGTTATTATGTAAGGTAGTATTAGTAATATTAGTATTAGTAGTAGTAATAGTAGGAGGAGGAGGAGGAGGAGGAGGACGAGGAGGAGGAGCTAGAAGAAATGTAATAAAAGGAGTTGAAAGAAATGACGACAAGGAGAAAGAGGACGAGGAAAAATAATCAGCAGGAGGAAGGGGAGAGAAAAAAAATAGGAGGAAAAATATTAATGCAGTATGTAAAGGGAATGAAAAGACAGTGTTGGGGAAAAGAGAACACGAATGCAGTGAGTGGAAAAGAGAACACGAATGCAGAGAGAGAGAGAGAGAGAGAGAGAGAGAGAGAGAGAGAGAGAGAGAATGGCATGCCTCACCCTGCTGCTTCGCCGTGTGCACACTGGCCAGGTCTGCGTCGGGACTCTCTCTCCTGCAGGCGGCTCGGGCAGCATCGAAGTCCCTCAGCTCAGCGAAGTACTTGTAACACCTGGACCCTGAAGGAGGCGGTGAAGGCAACACTGCTCATCCATCATGTCACTATTTGTACATTGATTTGACTTTTCTTTCTTACTTTTTTATTTATTTACAAACAATGGTAATGGTATGGTTTTCTAAATAAAAAAAGTCTTTTATCTTTAGTTTTTTTTCAGCTTTTTACATAATAATATATACCATGAATAAGTTATATCACTTTACTCTTAAAAATGTATTTATATATGACAGAATAAGTAGTAAATACATTTTTACTTTTTCAAGAATATCTCTGTTTGTAAACTTCCATATTTTTTTTTAGTGTAACACAAAAATAAACAGACATTTATACTCTTTTAATAAATCTTTCAGTTTCAAATCCTCATTATTTACAAAGAACAACAGTATAGATATTCTGGATTCTCGAAGTTTCCAGTCTTTAACTTTCATGCATTTAATTTTCTTTGATGTAACAAAAAAAAAAAGGTTACACTTTTGAAAGAAAAGTAATTTTCATATGTCTTAACAACACAGTCACTGTTCGTTTTTCCAAAAAAAATTAATCTTTCAACTTTCATCTTTTTTAATCAATGTAACGCAAATGTGCACAAGCATTTTTATTTATATCTTTATATCTTCATTCAAGTAAAAAGTTCCTACGTAAAACCAAACACAAACAATCTTAGTTATTTTCAACTAACTTTTATTGTATTTTATTTATTTATTTATCAATGGCAATTTACCGTTTTTCACTTTTTTTTTACTGTTGACCTGTCTTCCTATGTAAGAAGGGAAGAAAAGAAAAAGAGAAATAGAAAAAAAAGGCAAGAAGGAGAAGGAGAAGAGGGAGAGAGAAAAAAAAAAAAACACTAACCCTGGGCAGTAGTCCATCCCCGGGGACATTTGCCTGGGGAAGCAGCGGGTGTCGGGGCGTGGGTAGGGGGCGTGTGGCGTCGGCTACTCCCCAGCGGCCTCTTGCAAACTCGTCCTGCAGGAGAGCCACAGTTCTGGTCGTTCCAGTAACCTTGGCGGCGCGTGTAGAGGGCGAGACAATCTTCCTGGTCTGCTTGGCGTGTCGGGAGGAGCGATGCAGTGTGTCAGTAATACAAGTTAATAGACCGGATCATAGAGAACAACACCCTGTCATGTAGACCCTCACATCTCATCCACAAGACTTCTCGAAGGTGGAGGGACATGACTGGCCAAGTCACATAACATGCCACTTCGGTAAAGGTATACAGACTCGGTAATCAACAGGTTGTTACGTTGTGCTGAGTCATTAAGGAACTTTAAAGATCAGATAAATTTATGGATAAGGTTGAGATGAATGAAGACCAGGCTCATTATACAACAACAAATACAATGGTGAATACAGTGAGGTGAATACAGACCATGAACATTGTTTGGTTCACCAGGCGCCCAGTTCGTAAAGTTGAAGGGCGTGTGGTCAACCCAGCGATACTCCTCCTCCCACGCCCGCCCGCCCATCCACACCGCCTCCAAACTCAACCGGAGCAACTGTCAGCCCGCAGGAAGGTGAGGGGACGCGGCAGCCAAGCGGTATGTGGGAAGACTTGCGTTACGTTCCCCTCGGTTAGATGAGAATTTATGTTTCCCATGTCACTTTAACTGCTACTTGTCAATCTGCTTACATACTCATAGTTATCTATATCCTTTATCAGTCAGTCATACAAGCAGTTTAATAATTGTCAGTCTTCCTACATATCTACCTATTTATCTATGTATCTATCTGTATCTATCTATATGTGTCTGTCTATCCATCTATCTATCTAACTTCCTGTGTCTGTGTCTGTCTGTCTATCTGTCTATCTACCTATCTGTGTCTGTGTCTGTGTCTATCTATCCACTATCTGTGTCTGTCTGTCTCTTTATCTATATATCTACCTATGTGTCTGTTTGTCTATCTGTTTATATATTTACCTATTTGTGTCTGTCTATCTATTTATCTATCTCTATATCTATCTATCTACCTATCTATCTACCTGTCTGTGTCTATGTCTGTCCATCTATATATCTACGAATATTTATTTCAGGTCCAGTCACTCAATAAAGTTAAGCAGTCCAATGCTTATCAGTCCGTCTCCATATATATATATATATATATATATATATATATATATATATATATATATATATATATATATATATATATATATATATATATATATATATATATATATATATATATATATTTTACAGGTAGTTAGTCTATTTCTTATTTTTTATTTTATTTATTTATTTATTTATTTATTTATTTTTTCGGTCAAGCAGCATTTCACTGTCCGCTAATATAACAATTCTACCATTCACCTTCTATACTTCAGCCACGATTAAGCACTTTAATGGTTATCTTCTTACCTCTCCATTTATATATCTTTCTATCTGCTTATCAGTCAGTCAATCAGTTTTTTTTCTTGTTACTCAATGAAACAGTTCGTCAGTTCATCTGTCTACCTATTTTTGTTTCACTCATGATTTAGATCACTAATAATTAATATATACCTATACATATTCACCAGTCAGTCAATCTATCTTCTGTAAATCAATGTTAATCTATCAATTTATCTGTCCAACAATCCACTTTTCTACTATTCACATTTACTATTCAATCCTTAATTAGTGTTAGCTAATCTACCTATAAATTCCCTGGTCGGTCAATTTGCTACATCTATCCTGATTAGACAAATGAGTGGATTGAAGTGGTGAGAAACACAGGATGAAGCAGGAGAGAATACACAGGTATGGGATTTATCTCTTACAACATAGATCTATTTTTTCTCTCCATCACACTCCACCCTGTCTATCCATCCATCCACTCGCTCCACAACCCACCTTCGCCTGCAGCCAGTAGTTCTCCTCTAGCGAATGTACAGAGGCTAGGAGAGCGCCCTCCTCAAGACACCTTTTATTGGACTCCTCCCACGGCTGCTGGTCCTCGGCGCCGACCAGCCTGTAGCAGTGGTCCCCGAGGCGCAGCCAAGCGGGGTCGCCTTCACACGCCTCGTCAGAGAAGGCCAGGGTTGGTGGGGGCAGCGGATTTCCGGACATACCTGGAAAGAATGCGGTTCTGATGTGTGTGTGTGTGTGTGTGTGTGTGTGTACTGACAAAATTTTCCTTCTTCGTCAACCAACATTCACACTTCCTTCTTCCGAGAAAATGACTGACTTGCAACTTGTTTCTAAGAAAAGTGACCGCTTCAATCCTGTAATGACTTCAGTCTAATCCCATCAGGAAGATACTCAAACACCAATTCACTCACAATCTCTTCTTTCTTATCGTCAGTATGGGTTTCGTAAAACTATCCACTGGCAGATCTTTTAACTTCCTTACTGAATCTTGGTCATCCTCTCTTTAGGTATTTTGGTGAATTTTTTGTGATTGCCTCAGACATACGTAAGTTTTTGACAGTCTGCCAAAAAAGCTTTCATTTTTATACTTTCCTCATACGGTTTCTATACATTTTTCTGCAGCTTTATTTCTAGTATTCGGCCGTTCTATCGGTGCATTCTTGTCAGACTATTAACTATAATCATCCACTCTGTCGTTCATAAATTATCTTCAGAATTTTTCACTCACACTCATGACTACCTCGTATTTTTCAGCGCAGTTTGCCAAACGTTTAACCAATCAGGGATCAAACAGATCACGCAGAGAAGTCACTGAGAGCTTAACGTTTGATGTCTCAGTAATTTCAGAATATGGGAGGACAAGGCTTGTGTTGTTCAGTGCCTAAAAAAATTACTTTCCTTCATCTGTTCACTCGACACAGCCTTCCACACAACTATTCCCTCTTCTTCCGTGACACTCAACTCTTCCCCTCTTCTACATCGAACAAACCTGGGTTACCTTTTTTTTTTTCCCCAAGAAAATGTCAATTGGAAATATCACATCGTATCTCTCATTTTCTTTAAACAACTACTATGAAATTAGGTGTTCTGTATAGTCTCCATATAATTTACTACTAGGAGATGCTAACTCTGTACAGGGGCTTATTCGTGCTTGTTATGGCCACATGCGGAGGAGGAAAGAGGGCCACGTCGGAAAGAAGACAATGGAAATAGAAGAACATGGGAGAAGAAAGATAGGAAGACCGACAAAGTGACAGATCGACTGCGTGGAGGAAGCAAGACAAAAGGAATAGAGGAAGCAGAAGCATACAATAGAACCACGTGGAGAAGGCTCATCCCCTCCCAAGCAGCGACCCTGTATAGACGCAAGCTGAGGAGAAGATTGAGTATTGATCTTAAATACATGTATGCGGAGAGTACTCACCTCTACTATACATTCAAAAGGCCCAGACTGAAATTACACGGGTTTTCTAGAGCGTTTTTTATAGTTTTAGTGACAGAAAAGCAAGATTTCTACATTATTAACCGGATAAACATTCTCGAGAATCCGGCTAGTTATCTCTATGCCCTCTGAAAATAATAATGTTGTTTCAAAATGCTTAAGCAGAATGGAACTGCAAATACTCGCTTTACCAATTCCATTTAACTCCTCTAACATATATTTATCAATATCTCACCCACTGCCACATTTTTGCTTATCTTGTAATCTTCTACCGTTATTCCATGGTTACTGGTCTTCTGAATTTCCTAACGGCATGCATCTTCTCCTTTCCCTCTGTACTGTACATGACTCACGCACGCACGCACGCAACGAACGCACGCATGCACGAGAGAGAGAGAGAGAGAGAGAGAGAGAGAGAGAGAGAGAGAGAGAGAGAGAGAGAGAGAGAGAGAGAGAGAGAGAGAGTACTAAAATTCAACAAGAAAACGAAACAAAATAATATGATTGGAAAAGATCCTCACCATACGCTGCCTCACACACGAAGGGCATGAGGGTGAGGCACACGGCGTCCTGCAGGGCAAACTCGGGCAGGCTGGCGGCCCCGCACCACTCCCGCCCCAGGTGGTGGTCCGGCTGGCTTCTCTCCCAACCCAGGTAGGGATGGAAGGGCGTGCCGTCCACCCACTCGAACTCTGGGCGACGTCACGAATCAGTGTTTCTTACTCTAGTTACTATAGCTCGTGTTGTTTTTGTTGTTGTTATTATTGTTATTATTATTATTATTATATTATTATCATTAGTAGTAATAGTCGTAGTAGTAGTAGTAGTAGTAGTAGTAGTAGTATAACTGTTGTTACTACTGTCATTACAGCAACCAACAACAACAACAACTATTACTACCACTACTACTACTACACAACAACAACTATTACTACTACTACTACTACTACTACTACTACCATTAGTAGTGATAGTAGTAATAGTCGTAGTAGTAGTAGTAGTAGTAATAGTAGTAGTAGTAGTAGTAGTAGTAGTAGTAGTAGTAGTAGTAGTATAACTGTTGTTACTACTGTCATTACAGCAACCAACAACAACAACAACAACAACAACAACTATTACTACCACTACTACTACTACACAACAACAAGAATAACTGGATCACCTGAAGATCCGCCACCCCAGCCGCACTCGGGATAGCAGATCTTCAGGTGAGACAATCTGGGGTGGCGGATCTTCAGGTGATCCCATACTTTTAATGAAGTAAACTTTTTTCTGCATTTTTTATATCCACTCAGTTTTTTAATGCGTTCATGTTGTTAGGTTAGGTTAGGTTAGGTTAGGTTAGGTTAGGTTAGGTTAGGCTAACCTAACCTAACCTAACCTAACCAAGTGAGAGAGTCTGGGGTGGCGGATCTTCAGGTGAGACAATCTGGGGTGGCGGATCTTCAGGTGATCCCTGTGGGGTGGCGGATCTTCAGGTGATCCGAATAACTATTACTACTACTACTACTACTACTACTACTACATGTACTATTACAGTACTATCACGAATACTACATTAACAGCTTCGACGCATTCTCTAGAAGAGGGCACTTCCCTGCCACTATAGCTCAATGCACTAATGGAACGAGGCTCCTCAAAGTAACAGCTCTGACGCTTTCGGTGAAAAACACACATAAGTGTAACCGGCATACTTTCAAGGGCAAAGTGCGCTAGTGGAAAGAGCTCCCTAAAATTACCATTAACATCATCATCATCATCATCATCATCATCATCATTATCATTATTCTGAAACAGTACCACTCGGCATGCACAGGCCTACACACCAGAACTCTTACCGTCAGCTCCTCCTTCTTTGCGGCGCAAACCAATCCACACAGGGCTGGTCACTACGCGGCTCAAGGACAGGCTGCAAGGAAAGGAATGAGTAGATGAATGAATCAGTCATTCAATCAACCAATCAATGAGTGAAATAGTTTAGGATTCAAGCACCAAGCCAACAAGTGACTAAATGGCTGTTATACTTTTCTTATTTATTTTATTTATTCATTTATGAGACAGTCCCCTTCAGCTATCACAGGTCTTGGTGTGTGCGGAGCTCTCAGTGCAAACAGTTCATTAGTTCAAACATTTATATGTCTATTCGATTTATGGACATATAATTAATTGGATTTTGGGAACATGACTACTTACGGAAGCTGTACATAATTATGTACACGGGTGTACTTGGTTTACGAGCATAATCCTTTCTGATATCTCCATCGAAAAAAAAAAAAAAAAAAACGGTTGGATGACAAGACTTTATCCTCGAAAAATCCAAAGAATTAGAAAAAAAAGTCACTTAAAAGTGCAGTAAAACGCTTATAAACAGTGTCTTTTACCCTACAATGCATGTTTACCATTAGCGAATGTACCAGTAAAGTCACAGAAAATTTTTTATTTTTGTACGTATACTGAGAATCTCAGTGTACGAATCTGAGTACTAGAGTCATTAGAGGTTTGGATATGGGGAAGGTTTAAGAGCGCCCATGGACATCCTGACGTGGAAATCATGAGAGTAAGAGAAGGAAAGAAAAAAGAAAAAGAGAAAAAAAAAGAAAAGTAAGCAGATGATTGATTGAATGAATGAATCAATTCTAAAAACCAGAAAGCTGAGGTCACGGTCTATATTCTGTTCAATTATAGATCATTAATAGTGAAAAAGTCATGTGGTTAATAATGTGAAAACTCGGCGATCTGTGGGGAAGGGTAACCCACTCAAGGTGTTATCACCAAAATGGGTATTATTTTTTTCTGGCTACATACAAGAGGAAAAAGAAGCCTGCAGATAGAACGGAGATAAATGACGGCTGTTTTATGGCGTAACGTAACAGAACAACCCTCGCCGCGACACTGCACTGACATCCACAGAGGCTTGGAACGAAGGTGCATGAGAACATTAAAAAAAAAAAAAAAGCTGCAATGAGCCAATAGGCCTATAAGTATAAAACATAGATATTCATATTCACCTGTCATCCTATCCATAAATGAAATAATCTTCTTTTTAAACTCCCTCGGCACTAACAGCCTGATTAATGAGTTTGTTCCATTCTTGTACTACTCGTTTTGAGAATCAAAAAAAATTATTCCAACATACAGTTGAGTTCAATACATCGTGTTTATGTAGTACGTAAAACTGCCATAGTTAGTGATATCTAATGAATTTCCTGTCTATAATTCAAGTAGACATTAGTGTATGAACTAATGACCTATTTTAATTGAAGAAATTCCGAGAGAGAGAGAGAGAGAGACTGGGGACACTACAAGTGAAGGGGTTGCCACATGTTGCTGTGTTGTGGGGGTGTCACATTTCCTCCTCGGATCAGTCACTGTGGATGCGTGTCATCAGGAGAAATGGTGGAAACAGACCCAAACCTTTGATGCTGAAGAAGGTCTGGCACACACACGCAAGACGTTTAAAGTCCCCTCCACTTCCACGTTCATTACTTAGCGTCGCCAGTGTGTGAATCGCCATGCCGTGAACTGTCCCGCTTGATTCGACTCGTAACCAAGACGCATCCCAGTCAGTACGAGTAAGCTGGAGATGACTGGAGGGGTTCGCAAGATTTGTTTCGGATACTAGTCGAAGCAGAAGGTTCTTAGCACGCGATTCACACACTAACCTACTTGTTTGGAAAAGTTAAAGTGTCACACACAATATTAAAGAACAAATAAGGAGTTTCCTGAATTTCCTTCCCGGGTCCAAGCAACACATGGGAGGGCCTGCACGCATGAAACTTCCCCACACACTGCGCATATGCAATCAGTCTCTCCACGTGATTGGCCGCCACCTTCTCATCAGCTAACCTAACTAATCTAACCTAACCTAACCTAACCTTAACCTAACCTAACTACTCTGTACCAAATTACTGGATATGGTCTCTTATTTATTATAACACATTACATCGGATAGGTTAGGTTAGGTCAGTCAGATTAGGTTTGGTTAGTTAGGTTAGGTAAGGTTAGGTTAAGTTACGTTAGGTTAGCTGATGAGGCGAGGCGAGACTTCTCGTGCCAATCACGAGGCGAGACTGCTCGCACAAGCGCAAAGTAGGCGGGGAAAGCCCTCCCCAGCACAGCATGTGTGACTCACCTGAGGAGAGCGTGGTGCTCCGAGGGGCCGCCCACGCTCGCTAGGTGCCCGCCGTGACTCAAGCAGGTCTCCTCCGCCGCCGCCCACGTCCTCCACGTCGAGAAGGCCTGAGGGATAGCCGCCGCGTGGGGGCACGAGGGGTGTTCCTGAGTGCGCTCATGCCTTGGCTCAGAGTCTCGTATTTTTAAACGCTATGTTCCCTCATCACGAGTATTTTCAAAGCCCAGTGAGGAGTTAGATCGTGTTTTTTATGAGTGTTTTTCCCATAGACAATACAGAATACGTGCTAAATTATTGCTAAGATCATGAAAACACTCTTGAAAGCCCCAGGAACTTCCCGGATACCAAGTTAGAAGTTGTCAAGATAAGCCATGGAAAAGTTCAAAAAGAATACTGAGCAATTTCATTCATATCAAAGCAGTTTCATGCTATTGGTTTTGGAGTGAACTCGGGATATAGATCGTGAAAGGTTAACACTTGCTAATAGACAGATAGATACTCGTAGATGGAAAGACAGACAGACAGATAGACAGATAGACAGATAGATAGATAGATAGACAGACAGAAACAGAGATAGATAGACAGAAAGAGACATAGGCAGGCAGGTAGGCAAACAGACAGACAGAGACAGATAGACACAGAAACATAGGTGGATAGATAGACAGACAGGCAGATAGACATCTTTTGATCGTGTAAGGATGATTTATGTCACGAAGGCGTTACAAGGTGAAGGGACAATATCCGCTGGTGTATTATGTTACTCAGCGTGGGTGTTGGTAGGTGAAGAGAAGCAAGGTGGGCGTGCGTCACTCACCCGGTAGCAGCGTCCGCCAGAGAGGTGCCAGCCCACGGCACAGGCGGGCCGGGGTTTGATGGGCCCGGCGAGGACAGGGGCTGGGGGCGTAGGCCGGTCATCCTGACGGTGCAAGTATTCGCCTGTGAGAAATAACAAACAGAACAATAGAATCTTACTCCAGCTGTACAGTGATCACATTGTTCTCTCAATACAAATTTTCTTGCCTAAAAAAAAAAAAAAGAGGATAATAAAAGGATCGCATTAAGACCAGTCAGTTAGGTTAAGTAAGATTATTTTACCTAGTTAATTAAGATTTTTTTACCTAATATAATCTAATATAACGTAACCTAACCATGCGTTTGCGTGCCTGACCTTATCAAACTTTACCCAACATTATCAAATCTTAAAAAAAAAAAAAAAAAAAAATTGACCTACATGTAGTCTCCTTCCCTTCCTCCCCTCTCCGACGAAAAAAAAAAAAAAAGAAGTAACCAGGCGTGAGTGGTGCTTACACAGGTAGTGGTGGCGGCGGCGACAGCCGACAGTGGAGGGGCGGCCAGACCCTGGCACGGCCACGCGGCAAGGACCGCGATGCCTCCGTCTTGCTCCTGCCGGGAGGACTCCAGAAAGGGTAATGGCTACAAGCACCGCCAATAATAATGTAGGACGTGATCAAGTGACCTTCAACAACAATACACGCTGACAGACAGACGAAGAGACAGACGTATAAAGATACATAATTAAATGAATATGTATGGACAGAATGATAAGTAAATAAATATATAGACAAAGCAGAGCTAACTAGCTAGACAGACAGATAAGTAAATATCCAGACAGACGGAAAATAAAGCTCAGTAGATAACACACGTCATCAGTTCACCTGGTCTAGGACGCATCAGGGCAGCGTCGGGAGCGCGGCTTCCCACCCACAGGGGAGACCCCAGCGCCGCCAATCTTGACGCCAGCTTAGGGGGCACGCTGGGAGGGCAAGGGAAGAGAGGGATGCTTTACGTAACACTCTTAGTAACAAACTTAAAAAAGGATTATGAGTCACATGAAATACTGCCGTGTTATATGTATATGAAACAAAGAAAGGCAAATGGTGTCTTTCCATACGCCTCGCCCCTACTCTCTCTCTCTCTCTCTGACTGACCTGTTGACCACCACCGCCACACGCCCGTCCCCCGCCAGGCAGTCCTCCCGCGCATCCCGCCACGCCTTGGGGGTCGTGGACAGCCGGTAGAAGCTCCTCCCGCACGCCTGCATAATATAATAACACAAGAAAAATCAGGGAAGTTCCAAGAAGTTGTCAGGCGTACACGTGGCAGTCCCTGTGTGAAGTACGCCTACCTATTTCCACCAACCACCCACATCCATAAATATGTTTAATCTTCTTTTAAAGCTCCTTAATGACTCAGTACTGACAATCTGATTACCGAATCCATTTCATTGATCTACCACTGTGTTTGAGGACCAATTCCTTCCTATCTCTTTTTAAATCTAACTTTATCAAGCTTGAACTCAATATTTCTTGTCCTACCTGGAGTGACTAAATTTTAGCGCCGCAACAACGAGGTCATAAGGCGCCGCTTGTAAGTGAGATGGTAGTATATTACTTGCACAGACGCTGAAGGGATGCAATTTTCCTTCATTACCATGAACATGGCTAGGCTTATTAATAAGCATTTGCTGCGCAGCGTGGAGTAAGTGGAGTGGCAATGTGGCAGAGGCAGCTGGAGGGGGGAAGGGAGAAGGGGTGAGAGGGAAAAGGCAAAGTGTTGTAGTAGTAGCAGTGTACAGCGTGTGAGTGAGTAACACGGGCGTTATGGTGATGTATGGGAAAGTGGAATGTATGAACAGAATATTTATCATATTATTGTCACTATAACAACAACAATAACAACAACAATAACAACAACAAACAACAACAACAACAACAACAACAACAACAATGCCAACAACAGCAGTAGCAGCAGAACCACCACCACCAACAACAACAACAACAATAACAATAATATTGCTACTACTACTACTACTACTACTACTGCTGTTACTACTACTACTACTACTGCTGCTACTACTACTACTACTACTGACAATAATTATTAAGTTAGGTTATTATTATTAAAATCATCATTATCATAATGCATGATAATATTAAAATTATCATCGCCATTACCACTATCATCATTATTTCTATTCATATCAAGATCACCATAACCGCCTTGTTACTGTTATCACTGTTGTTGTATTCCTACTGCTGCCATTATTGTGAACGTGAACGCACAGTAAACGTGTGTCAGGATGAGAGCAACAGGGACTGGGGAACGCACTAAAGTTGATTAAATAAAGATAAAAGACTAAATAAAAATACGGACACATGCAGGGCGCGGCGCGAGGCGAACAGACGCACGGTGATTCTGAAGAGAAACAGAACAGCGGCTTGGAGATGGTGAAAGAAGGCAAGACAGGGAACAAGGGAGGGACAAGATAAGAAATTTTCCACGGATGAGTGGGTGGGTTGCAATGGAGACTGATAATGATGGTGATGATGATGATGTTGATGATGATGATGATGATGATGGTCATGAAAATGTCAGTAAATGTAAAGTTAGACCGTCATGTTTTTTTAAGCTTTTAAGTTTACTCGTATGAGCGCTCTCATTGTACGTACAGTAAATATGTTCAATTGACCAAATAAAGAAAACACACACACACACACACACACACTCTCTCTCTCTCTCTCTCTCTCTCTCTCTCTCTCTCTCTCTCTCTTTCTCTCTCTCTCTCTGGCCTTGTTTTCATAATGTTAATTTAGGCGAATATATAATTACATAATATAGAATAAGTTCTCTCTCTCTCTCTCTCTCTCTCTCTCTCTCTCTCTCTCTCTCTCAGACTAGAAGGAAGAGATGCCAGTGGCGATAAGAGGAATCGAGGCTGTGAGTCAATGAGGCTCCGTACCCTACTTTCACACACCCTCCCCCGACACCCCCACCCCCCTCGTCGCAGCTGGGGTCGCTGGGGCGTGGGAATGGAGGCGTGGAGTGGGCGAGTCTGGGAAATGTACATTTAGCTTCAAAAGATTTAATTGATGGCCATATGAGCTCCTCTCATCGTGGTGTGTGTGTGTGTGTGTGTGTGTGTGTGTTTCTCTTATTTAGCTTGGTAGTTGGTCAGTTTACTGACCACATACTCATCAATAGATACTGCAAACGTGAACATTAAAAAAAAAAAAAAATTATATATATATATATATATATATATATATATATATATATATATATATATATATATATATATATATATATATATATATATATATATATATATATATATATATATATATATATATATAGCAAACTAAAATTAAGTAAGAGATGTCAGTAGAATAAATAATAATGAGAAAAATTGAATCCATGTTAATTTGTCAGTAGAAGACACCCAGGAAGACTGATAAAGTACTATAGAGCGACTCCAGGAATTGGTTATAAAATAAGGAATGGGTTCTCTAATATGTTGGTAGATGAATGGACGGACTCAATAATCAGGTTGTTTGTTAGTGCTGAGTCGTTAAGGAGCTTTGAAAGCAGATTAAACAAATTTATGTAATAGGATGATCGTTGGAAGTAGGTAAGTACGTTTCATGTAGGCCTGACGGCTTCTTCCAGCTTCCCTTATTTTTTTATGATCTTATGTTAAAAGTCGCTGAATGGACACCGAAACGTTTAAGAGTACTAGCCTAAATGGTTTTGGCACACTACGGGAAATGGCAGCAGTCTTGAGCAAATGCCAGTCTGAGTCACACATCTGTAATACTTCCCTACTCTAGATATTGACGGGAAGAGACGGGAAATTGTTACCTTAGTCGCGTAGGGACGAGGCCAAGCTCGGCGGGGCTCAGTGCAGCTCGGCGGGGCGGGTTGCCTAGGTTACTTTGGTGTGTGTGTGTGTGTGTGTGTGTGTGTTCTCTAAGACACGTCACCTTTTTCCCTTCCCTCTCCCTCTGCACACGTCCTCAGGTCTTTCTATTACGCTTGCCATTCAAAACACATGCCGCATGATTTTTGGTTGTGAACAAGGATCTGGTTCGAAAAATATGGTTCTATTTATCTTTCAGGCACGAGTTGACATCTAAACAACCTGGCAACTCTGAGGTGCGTATTTAGAGACGCTTTGCTTTCTCACCACGACTGTTTTCAATAGTTATGGTGAAATAACAGATTTTTAAGGATGTTTTTATGGTTCTAGTGGCAAATCAACATGTCCACATTAATAACAGAAATAATACGCTTGAGAACCCGGCTAAGTATCTCCGTGGCCTTGAACACAGTCATGAACACTGTGGCGCTCACAACACCCTCCACTACGCTGTCGTATTGTAGTAACTATCTGTACCTGGTGGCGTGGTTCAGTGACGATGTAAAATTGAGTACTGTATCGAGATTGGGGCGAACCCTCTAATGAGTCTCAACTAAATAAGCTTACTATATTTCGCGTCGCTAACAACAGCATGTCGTACAACGTAACAAGAAGCGCACGATATTCCACGCCGCCATGATGTCCGCTCTCCTCTGTAGCACGGAGACTGGCTCACGCACCACCCCAAGAAGCTAATTGTACAATGTAAGAGAGCGGTGAAACATCTGCCAGGAGTAAAGAAATACACAGGTCCGGAGCTGTGCCTGGTGGAAGCTGGACTCTCACCCATGCAGGATGTAATGACGAGGAAAAGACGCAGTTTTATAGAATAGACTTTATCAAATGATGAAGTCGAGCCTTTGCACCTGGTATGTGAAATGTGTAGAGCAGCGAATACCACAGGTTATGGATTGCCTTCAGTCACTGCAGTGTCATTATAATGTAAATCCACTACACGAAGCCATTAGGACCATTAGGGCTAAGCTTCTACTAAAGATTTGAAGGGCCGTGCTCTATCGTTGTGTGTGTGTGTGTGTGTGTGTGTGTGTGTGTGGCAAAAAGACAGAACTGCTGGTTGGATGGGTGATTACTCTTAGGTCAAAGTTAAACGTCACATCGATGTCACGAAAGGAAGAGTGGGCGGGGTATCTATGATGTCTCGCTACAAGTACCTTTAAAGTTTAGCTAAGTTTATCCTATATCTACTCTTATAATTGCCTCCATTATCCACATATGACGCCGAAAATATTTTTGGTCAGGATCTCAAATATTCACTGCCAAAATAACATCCTTGTCCGACGCTTTGTTAAAATTTTATTTGCAAAAAGCTATAGGACACGAGCCCTGAAACCTTTAGCAATTGACTTGTATACACGAGCCTATTTATGTATGTTGAATGTCTTTCATCTACATATGGTAAATTTTTTTTCTATAGCGTCATCTTCATAAACAAACTGCCTGTCATTGTTCCAACTTCTCGGAAAATCAAGATGAAAACAGTTTCTTGTTTCATTTTCATTTAACAAAACAGTAAAGTTAGGCAGATTTTTAGAAAACAACATGACAGAGGCACCTACACCAAGAGGAGAGGGACATGAAGAAGCATTTATCCAAAACAAAAATTCTAGAAATACATAGCTATTCAAACAAAGACAGAACATTCAATCCCTCACCCCTTCACACGCAGGGCTGGTGGCGGGACGAGGTGTAGCTCGTGTCTCCTGTGTTACCTCGCCTTCAGGAGCTGCTAAGGTCAGAGCCTCGGGATGCCTGAGGGAGGGATGCTGGAACCGGACTTTCACTGTATCTCCAGAACCCAAGTCTTCTGCGTCGCCGGCGGGAAAGTTGGCGGGAGGCTCTGGCTGAAGGAGAACTACCGTTACACACACACACACACACACACACACACACACACACACACACACACAAGTGGAGAGGGAGACAGACAGATAGATAATTAGATAGATAAGTAGATATAAATGTAGTTGGATCGCCGAGAAATTTCGGGAGAGAGTGAATGAAGGAAGGGTATCACACACACACACACACACACACACACACACACACACACACACACCATATCAGTC
>NC_087187.1:7350000-7427500 GCF_035594125.1 Scylla paramamosain
ATTATACTTTCAAAATTTCAGTAAGAATTTAGTAATTTGAATATGATTCTAGGTGATTGCAGTGGCTCCAAATATTGGGAATGGCATGTATGAAGCACGAGCAGTCTGTCTGCTTGGAATATTTTGAACTCAAGCATATCAGCTGCACAACACGTCTGCTGAAGAATGCAACACCGATTCCTGCAGATAAACTAACTTCAGGCAACATATTACGCATTTCTGTACTTACTCAGCTGTGTATTATAACTGGTAATGTTTTGTTTAGTTGTAGTTAAATGACATACATGATGAAATAGTTGATAAACAACAGATCCTAAATATTGGTTAATAATATTCACAACCTTATTGAAGTATATATGTGTTTATTACATTATATGGTGAAATCTAATTTCAGTACATATTTGGTTGAAGATAACATTTAGTAAGTTCATAACCCTCACTATTATCTAACCCATTTCCTAAGAACATAAAAAAATAAAGGAAGCTGCATGAAGCAGTCAGGACTACACGAGGCAATCCCTATATGAAATATACCTACATATATCCATCTACCATCGCCATCCATAAACCACCACAACCTACAGTGTAAAAAAAAAAAAATAAAATAAAAATAATAATGATAATAAATAAATAAATAAATAAAAAAATAAAAAATAAATAATATTAATAAATAAATAAATAAATGAATAATAAATAAATAATAATAAATAAATAAATACAAAAAAGAAAAGTTCAACAATCTGGAATGAAGACCATCACAATACCACAGCAGCATATTTTCTGCCTCCTAGGATGCTGTAATATTTTGATTTAATCTATGACACGCTTTGATCAGTAAGAGAGAGCCAAAAGTTTTAGTAGTAGTAGTAGTAGTAGTAGTAGTAGTAGTAGTAGTAGTAGTAGGAGGAGGAGGAGGAGGAGGTGGTTTGCTTTAGCAGTATACCATCGCGGTCCTAAAAGGATTAAGCACTCTCTTCTCATAGAAAAATATTTTGTTAGGAGGAGCAACAAATTCTCGCAGTGCTGTAAAGGAAGGTACTTTGTCGCAACGTATTTCATGTAATGAGTATCATCAAGGATTTGTTTAATGTTGATCAGGCGTCTGGTTCCATCATTGGAGGGAAAAATTTTGTGAACATGGCAAGAGTTTGAAACTTGGGAACCATGCACTTTTGTTAGTGATTAAAGATCTTGTGAGAAATGGAAATGCTTCTTAGGTTATTTCTTTGATCTGGGAAGGATTGATATTTGAAGAGAATGAGAATCATGACATGTTCATCAGGTTCAAGTCACTGAATTTAGAGAAATTGCACTTTTTCTGACCAAGACGGAATGCAGTGCTCCTTTCTCGGAGTCTTGGCATGACATTGTGTGCTGTCAATGGTGAACAGATACATTTCTTTTTATGATTCATTCTATCTTTTGAAGAGTCTCCGCAACATTATTTTGAAGGAGAAAAGTAAAGTATGTAAAGGCTAATATAATTTCGCGGCACATACTGCTTCATGTTCTTCGAGACTTAAGCTTCCTTAGTAACGTGAGCATCCTTCTCTCTCCTCTCCTCTGAACCAGCTTACTCTCTGTCATTAGCGGCGTGAGGAGGCGGCAAGCTGTCATCATGAGTTTTTTTTTTTTTATACATCTACAATGAATAGGCGGCGACAATAAACAAAAACACACACTGGAATATTACATGATAAGAAGAGTTAATATTAGATTAATTGGATAAATAGAGTTAATATTAGGTTAACTGGTTGGATCTCTCTCTCTCTCTCTCTCTCTCTCTCTCTCTCTCTCTCTCTCTCTCTCTCTCTCTCTCTCTCTCTCTCCTTGTCCATTCCTGTGATACATACACAACTCAGTACCTTAATAAAGATAAATCATGCGTTTTGGATTTCTCCAGTTTCCAGTGAGCATTTAAAATACATGAAGACTTGTAAAAAAGTAAATAAGTGAAGGCAAGACATAGTAGTACAATCGAATGGTTATTTATGACGAGGCTTTACACCTTTGTTTTCCAGTGTCAGGAAATTCTCCCTCGTTTGATACATTTCCAGTCCCCTACACCACCATCCTGCTATCTCCTTCTGTTGACCGTTTTTTTGTTAAGTCTTCAAAAAACATAACTTGTAATCCATAGTTGTTGACTGAATAATCGATAAAAGAGCTGTCTATATCAGTTCTCTCTTCCCAGGAACAAGGGGCTTCTTTCTTTTTTTTTTATGTAAGAAGGACACTGGCCAAGGGCAACAAAAACACAATAAAAAAAATATGCCCACTGAAATGCCAGTCCCATAAAAGAGTCAAAGCAGTGGTCAAAAATTGATGAATAAGTGTCTTAAAACCTCCCTCTTGAAGGAATTCAAGTCATAGGAAGGTGGAAATACAGAAGCAGGCAGGGAATTCCAGAGTTTACCGGAGAAAGGGATGAATGATTGAGAATACTGGTTAACTCTTGCGTTAGAGAGGTGGACAGAATATGGGTGAGAGAAAGAAGAAAGTCTTGTGCAGCGAGGCCGCGGAAGGAGGGGAGGCATGCAGTTAGCAAGATCAGAAGAGCAGTTAGCATGAAAATAGCGGTAGAAGACAGCTAGATATACAACATTGCGGCGGTGAGAGAGAGGCTGAAGACAGTCAGTTAGAGGAGAGGAATTGATGAGACGAAAAGCTTTTGATTCCACCCTGTCCAGAAGAGCAGTATGAGTGGAACCGCCCCAGACATGTGAAACATACTCCATACATGGACGGATAAGGCCCTTGTACAGAGTTAGCAGCTGGGGGGATGAGAAAAAACTGGCGGAGACGTCTCAGAACACCTAACTTCATAGAAGCTGTTTTAGCTAGAGATGAGATGTGAATTTTCCAGTTCAGATTATAAGTAAAGGACAGACCGAGGATCTTCAGTGTAGAAAAGGGGGACAGTTGAGTGTCATTGAAGAAGAAGGGATAGTTGTCTGTAAGGTTGTGTCGAGTTGATAGATGGAGGAATTGAGTTTTTGAGGCATTGAACAATACCAAGTTTGCTCTGCCCCAATCAGAAATTTTAGAAAGATCAGAAGTCAAGCGTTCTGTGGCTTCCCTGCGTGATATGTTTACCTCCTGAAGGGTTGGACGTCTATGAAAAGACGTGGAAAAGTGCAGGGTGGTATCATCAGCGTAGGAGTGGATAGAACAAGAAGTTTGGTTTAGAAGATCATTAATGAATAATAAGAAGAGAGTGGGTGACAGGACAGAACCCTGAGGAACACCGCTGTTAATAGATTTAGGAGAAGAACAGTGACCGTCTACCACGCAGCAATAGAACGGTCAGAAAGGAAACTTGAGATAAAGTTACAGAGAGAAGGATAGAAGCCGTAGGAGGGTATTTTGGAAATCAAAGCTTTGTGCCAGACTCTATCAAAAGCTTTTGATATGTCCAAGGCAACAGCAAAAGTTTCACCAAAATCTCTAAAAGAGGACGACCAAGACTCAGTAAGGAAAGCCAGAAGATCACCAGTAGAGCGGCCTTGACGGAACGGAAGGTTGTGAAGTGATAGATGTTTAAGAATCTTCCTGTTGAGGATAGATTCAAAAACTTTAGATAGGCAGGAAATTAAAGTAATAGGACGGTAGTTTGAGGGATTAGAACGGTCACCCTTTTTAGGAACAGGTTGAATGTAGGCAAACTTCCAGCAAGAAGGAAAGGTAGATGTTGACAGACAGAGCTGAAAGAGTTTGACTAGGCAAGGTGCAATCACGGAGGCACAGTTTCGGAGAACAATAGGAGGGACCCCATCAGGTCCATAAGCCTTCCGAGGGTTTAGGCCAGCGAGGACATGGAAAACATCATTGTGAAGAATTTTAATACGTGGCATAAAGTAGTCAGAGGGTGGAGGAGAGGGAGGAACAAGCCCAGAATCGTCCAAGGTAGAGTTTTTAGCAAAGGTTTGAGCGAAGAGTTCAGCTTTAGAAATAGATGTGATAGCAGTGGTACCATCTGATTGAAATAAAGGAGGGAAAGAAGAAGAAGCAAAGTTATTGGAGATATTTTTGGCTAGATGCCAGAAGTCACGAGGGGAGTTACATCTTGAAAGGTTTTGACACTTTCTGTTAATGAAGGAGTTTTTGGCTAGTTGGAGAACAGACTTGGCATGGTTCCGGGCAGAAATATAAAGTGCATGAGATTCTGGTGATGGAAGGCTTAAGTACCTTTTGTGGGCCACCTCTCTATCACGTATAGCACGAGAACAAGCTGTGTTAAACCAAGGTTTAGAAGGTTTAGGACAAGAAAAAGAGTGAGGAATGTACGCCTCCATACCAGACACTATCACCTCTGTTATGCGCTCAGCACACAAAAATGGGTCTCTGACACGGAAGCAGTAATCATTCCAAGGAAAATCAGCAAAATACCTCCTCAGGTCCCACCAACTAGCAGAGGCAAAACGCCAGAGGCACCTTCGCTTAGGGGGATCCTGAGGAGGGATTGGAACAATAGGACAAGATGCAGATGTGAGATTGTGAGAAGAAAGGGTGACAGCATAAGGAGAAGGATTAGAGGTCAGGAAAAGGTCAAGCATGTTGGGCGTATCTCCAAGACGGTCAGGAATACGAGTAGGGTGTTGCACCAATTGCTCTAGGTCATGGAGGATAGCAAAGTTGTAGGCTAGTTCACCAGGATGGCCAGTGAAGGGAGAGGAAAGCCAAAGCTGGTGGTGAACATTGAAGTCTCCAAGAATGGAGATTTCTGCAAAAGGGAAGAGGGTCAGAATGTGCTCCACTTTGGAAGTTAAGTAGTGCAATGGATGTTTACATAATTCTATTTTTGTTTAATACATAACCTTATGTAACGAACCATATGTAGAACTTCTTCACAGTAGGTTAGCAGAGCCATGTGATGTGCATGTAGCAGAGGCCAACAGCTGAGTGTTGTCTTTCAAAACAAGAACACTGATTCATCTAGTGATAACCACAGCTGGCCGCGACTTGCATGCATTACTAGCCTTATCACAAAAGATGTGCTGCGTCACCTATACACACAGCTTGAATAGCCTGTTTTACTTTTCAAATTGGTACAAAAGTAAGACGTATATGTAAATATACAATACTCCATGCGAAGAGTCGCAAGCAGAAGTCTGGGAGGCTCTTGCCCTGTACAGGACTCACAGAAGCTGATGACCAACCGTCACACTCGTCATGGTAGAGGTAGTCGCAGGGAAAGCGAGTGGGGGGACTGGCGGCATTGTAGAACATACCACGAGGACACTCTCGTCGCTTAGCCACGCCTTCGCGACACTCGTAGAAGGAGGTACAGCTGTCAGACGCAGGAAGGTGTCCTATGAAAGACTCGGGGCACACTGGAAGCCCTGATGGCGTCAGTGGACGTGCCGAATGAGTGGTGATGAAACATAATTATCCGAAATTTTTTGTTTACTTCTTACCTACACACACACACACACACACACACACACACACACACACACGTGTCCTTTATATTACCCACTATTTTACCACTATTCATAAGAGTAAATTATCTCATTCAAGTCCTTTATTGTATCCACTGCTACGCTGATGAGTCCACCTTGTATTTTCTCAACGACGTTTGCTAGACCAATGGTTCCATACCTTTCTTAGTTCATGTAGCCTTCCAGCACCTTTTGAAAAATTCATGTACTTTCTCGGGCTGGATGATTAATTACAAAATATTACATGAATATTTTTTGTTTTTCTTTAGTTTAAGACTTAAAAAAATATAAGTATTTGTTCTCTATTCCTAACATAGAAAATAGCAACTCGGTCCTGAATATTTGTTATACAAATGTTAATTGTATAACAGAACAAAATGCCACACCTCAAACCTGTGAGGCGCGAGTTGTGTCAAAGTGTAATATACATACTAATATAAATCATAATTAAGTAATACTTTAATCTCAATTTAAATTAATTTCTCACATGACACATTCTGCACTCTTATATACACTGGTCATGCCATGTACCCTTCCATGTATCCCATCATCGCCTTTGGAGAAATTCATGCACCGAAATAAATATTATTTATTGGGTTTTGATCACGAGTAACAACAAAATGATGAAAGACTCACGTGGAGCGAAACTCCTAATGTCTGGCGAACCTTTGAGCATTGCGTGGCCATTTCCTGGAGAGAGAGAGAGAGAGAGAGAGAGAGAGAGAGAGAGAGAGAGAGAGAGAGAGAGAGAGAGAGAGAGAGAGATTTGTGCGTGTCTTATTTCACTTGAAAAAAAAAAAATGCTTGCAGTCATTTATTAATAACAAAAGTGATAATAAATACAAATCAGTCACGAAGACACTCGCGAGACGCTCAACAGGAAGGCACTGGTGCAGGAACACGTGAGGGGGCGAGACTCACGGCAGAAGAGGCTGAAAAGGAGGAGCGCTGACACCCTCATCCTCTCTGCTGAGGGCGCGGCGAGCAACTGTTTGCACGACTGTGTGGGTATTCTTAGCACTGGGCTTAATTGATTAAATGTGGAATAAAATGACGGGGTAGCAAACTCTTTCTCTTTCTCTCTCCGAGTGACACCAAACAATCTCGAAGCAGTTCCTTCTTTACAAGTATTCTAAGACACTTCATGCAGTTCATATTTATATTTCTTCATCACCTCGTTCTACACAAGAACACTGCGAAAGACACATTCCCTGCGGCTTATCACGATTGCGCGATGTGTATGCAGTAGTCTGGGTATTGTGCGGTAACACTTTCACTGCAAGCGTTAATGAAGAATAACCACAGCAGGGCGCGGCTTGCATGTAACATTGGCTGTACCGCAGGACAAGTAGTTAAAATCATGAACTAATCTTTATCCTGAGCAATCTTTGCTTCTGTTACTAAGCTACAGAGCACCAAGATACTTGAATTAACGGGGGGTGTAGGGTTGCTGGCTAACCGTTCCACTATCAAGGAATGTCTCTCTCCAGGAGCACTAAGAGTAATCTCTTCGCTGGAAACAGGCGTACGGTGCTGGCACCATGTGTTCCAGATGCAATGGAAACACTCTTGGTGCATACTGTCCGTATAGTCGAAAAAAAGACAGAGCACGTACATTGTAACAGACAGCTCCTTCCAGGCTGGGCGCTGCCGGACGCAACCCCTAGAGCAGTGGTTCCCAAACTGGGGGCCATGGCCCCCTGGGGGGCCATATAGCAGAATGTAGGGGGCCATAATCTGAGGCTATACATAAATAAAACCAAAGGAGTTTAGCGAGTAGGTAGCCAGTGGAGGGAACTTACAGGTTCAGTACAGGTTTGTGCAATGCCTTGCTGCCAGACACATGAGTAATACGTCCCAAATTTCTTTATTAATAATTAACAAAAGAAAAAATAACAAATGGAATCAATAAAATTACAGGATTTGCTAGAGTGGTTTTTATATGGACCTAATGAGGGTAGGACTGTAGACAGTCACGGTAGTCACGGGTTATGGTTGTGGGGGTGGGCATGGACAAGGATCATGTATGAAAAGTGGGTAACGACCAGAAAAAGTTTGGGAACCACTGCCCTAGAGTGCAGGGAAAAGTACAGCAACACATACTGTATAATATAAAATGAATACACAGAAGCCCTAAAGGCTATCACAAGGTTGTGAGCGCCTAGCCCACCAGATGACTCGTCAGGCTACTGGTCATACGTTGCGAAGGCCGCCAGCAGGAGCCTAAGGGAGTGACCACGTCGGCGGCGGTGACGATGGCTACCAATTGTTCGTCACGTAGGTGTAAAAGTTGAAGATCTTCGGCTGGTCCAATTCATGGTCTCCCTGCTGCTGCCGCTTCTGCTGCTGCTGCTGGGAGAAGAATCCACTGGGAGGTGCAGGCGATACGCCACACACAACATTGTAGAAGTAGTCGCAGGGAAAGCGAGTGGGTGGACTGGCGGCATTGTAGAGTAGATCACCGGGACACTCTCGTCGCTCAGCCACGCCCCCGCGACACTCGTAGAAGGAGTTGCAACTGTCAGGTGCAGGAAGATGTTGTGCAAAAGAGTCGGGACATACTGGCGTCAGATTAGGCGGTATTGGACGCACCGTTGGCGGCATTGGACACACCGATGACGGTCCTGGCGGCTCCTGCTGCCCCCGTGTGCTCCGTGGGCCTGGTGGACCTGGTGGGCCCGGGGGCCCAGGCGGTGGACAAACTGAAGAAAAGAAAATGTTAACTGTGTGTGTGTGTGTGTGTGTGTGTGTGTGTGTCCAGTGAGTACAGATATAAGTGTAATGAGAAAGAAAAAATAAATGAAGGCAACATTCGCATCATACAGTTAGATGGGTTGCCATAAATATCAATATATTTCTTTAAGGATAACACACACACACACACACACACACACACACACACACACACAGTTACCTATGAGCGGGAGGTCACAGGTCACGTTGGCCGCGTCCTCACATGGGTAAAATGTGCTGGAGGGCGCGTCGGGGTTGTACAGCATCCCCTGGGGACACAGATGGTGGCTGCCCACGCCCTCAAGACACAGGTAGTAGCCATCGCAGCGAGTTTTGTTAACAAAGTGATCGATGCCCGTTGCAGGACACACAGGTGTTTCTGTTTCTTCTGTCTTGTCATAGTATTCTGTTTGGTTGTTGTATTCTGCTTCGTTGGTGTATTCTGTATCGTCATAGTATTCCGTTCCGTCATAGTATTCTGTTTCGTTATAGACTGTTGGTTCTCTATAAACATACACGGTTTGTTGTGTGAGTGGGTCTGTGAAGAGGGAGAGAGGAATGTTGAAACATAATCAATATCCGACATTTGTTCTTTATTTATGACTTTCATCTACACTTGCACACAACACACACACACACACACACACATACACACACACTCTCTCACGCAGTTACCTATGGACGGGAGGTCACAGGTCACGTTGGCCGCGTCCTCACAGGGGTAAGTGTTGGAGGGCGCCTCGCGGTTGTACAGCATCCCTTCGGGACACAGCTGGTGGCTGCCCACGCCCTCAAGGCAAAGGTAGTACCCGTCGCAGTGACTCATGTTGTGGGTGTGAGCCATCCCCGTTGCAGAACACCGATATGTTATCCATATTACTGTGTGAGATTGCGTCCATGTGTGTGTGTGTGTGTGTGTGTGTGTGTGTGTGTGTGTGTGTGTGTGGGTTGGAACATAATTTGTTAAAATAATCGTCGTATTTATTCCTGATCGTAATCTACTCTCACAGCTAAACAACACACACACACACACACACACACACACACACACACACACACACACACACACACACACACACAGACACACACACACACACACACACACACACACACACACACACACACACACACACACCCACACACACACACACACACACACACACACACACACACACACACACACACACACACATCTTCTGTCTCTCAAAGGGTCAAGACGTGTATGCCGGAGTTTTTCGGAACATCACCGGATCGGATGTGACGCAATCCTCCATCCCCATCTCTACAAACCAACATACTTCAGTGACAAGTGGAAGTCCCGCAAGGTTACAGACAAAATTATAAACAATATCTGAACGATGAATGAAAAGGAGTGATGGAGCGTGTGCATTGGTGAACTTAAAGGAAGTAAGTTCGTGAGTGTTGTTGAGTGCGAGATTGAATTAATAACACGTCAACGCATTAAGCGACTCATATACGTTCCCTGTGCGCAAGTGATGCATGGCGGAGGAAGTGTAAAAGGCATGAGGCACCCAAACATTCTACACCTTCTGTACCTTCCATAGAAGCACCCACTGCCTCAGCCGCCTCCGAGCGGTCCGCTTGGTGAATCGAATAACAAATTTGATTCCTAAGTATAGACCAGCAAGATTTTCTTCGCCCGCCACTAACGTCTCTACTCCCCGTCTTCCAACATGATAGTAATTTAAAAAAAAAATCTATTTATATAACATTTAGATCAAGATGGAGGTAAGATTTTAATTTAGTTTTAGATCCACTGAGATGGTAATGTCCATGTCACTGCCTAATCTGAAATAACCGTCTCTCTCTCTCTCTCTCTCTCTCTCTCTCTCTCTCTCTCTCTCTCTCTCTCTCTCTCTCTCTCTCTCTCTCTCTCTCTCTCTCTCTCTCTCCTTTAACTGACTTTTAAATACAAAATTATTCTATCACTGAAAAATAAAAATGAATATGATTGACTGAGAGAGAGAGAGAGAGAGAGAGAGAGAGAGAGAGAGAGAGAGAGAGAGAGAGAGAGAGAGAGAGAGAGAGAATTACCGATGGGAGGAAGATCACAGGTCACGTTGGCCGCGTCCTCACAGGGGTAAGTGTTGGAGGGCGCCTCGGGGTTGTACAGCATCCCCTCAGGACACACTTGGTGGAGCTTCCTGCCCTCATGGCACAAGTAGTAGCTGTCGCAGCGAGTCTCGTCAAGGAAGTGACCAATGGACGTTCCACATTGAACCAAGGATGCTACAACTGATTTGCTAACCTCAACGAATCCTTCTGTTTGTGTGGGAGAGGAGAGTTGAAACAATGAATTATTGAGATTTTTTGTGTTTATTTTCAACCTTCATCCACACTTGCAGGCAAGAGGGCTCGTGCACACACACACACACACACACACACACACACACACACACACACACAGTTACCGCCAGAAGGCGTAATCGCAGAACGTAGGGACATATAAAGGAAGAAAATAGTTAATTGTAGTAGTGAAGATGGGAAGTAGAGCGAGGCGATGGTGTAAAATGGTACTGAGGTCCGATGTTTGTATCCGAAGGTGTCGAGACAGCATTAACGGGGAGATAAGACATAGGGGAGAGGAATAATTGTGCTGACTCAAGGGGCCTCCGAAGTTGACCTCTGTCCCTATGGCCTGGCAGAGTAGAGGGGCGCTTTATCCCTCTGGTTAGGCCGAGAGGCAGAGGGAAGCCTGCTATTGTGAGGAGAAGACCTGTACTCTCGTCACTGGTAGAGCGGTGTGGAAAACGGACGGCAAAGTACCCAGGATTGTTCAATAGACCCTGAATACGTTTGAGCGTAAATGAATAAACTAACGAGTCAACGAAATGGGTCTAGTTCCTATCACTTGTCACAATGTGGCGGCAAAACACACACACACACACACACACACACACACACACACACACACACACACACACAGCCGGCTCCCATCTATTACCCACTGTTTTCTCATCATTCATTCATGAAATGATCTCTTTCAAATCCTTTGTAGTATCCATTCCTAAGCTGATGCATCAAGCCTGTATTTTCTCAGCGACATTTGCTGGAACAACTGGACCACCAACTGAGGTGGAATTGAACTATTCGTAGAAAAAAAAAAAAAAAAGCTATAGAGCGCCTAACTCCATACATCTGTATTGTCCCCTCCACTGATAAACTGTGGAAGCCTATGTATGTATTTGTTTTTCCTTTCCTGCCATCTGATTTTTTTCCCACGAGTGGAGCATCAGGACACCTCGAGACGTAAATCTGTCAGCTCAGTGTGAAATCTCATGTAATGGAGTTCTTTTGAGCTGACCAGAAATTCAGAGATTTTTAAGCCATTGTTCAATTTTCTATGCAAGTATCTTCTCCCTATATATCCTACCCAGATGATGTAACTCCCTGTTAATCCACAAAACAAACAATTTGCTACGCTAAAATGCTCCCTCTTACACTTAGCATTCAATATTTGAAGAAAAAACATCAAAAGCAGCCAGACCGTCAAACTGCACATTAATGTTCCTTTAGAAATACGAAATAAATATTACTTATTGGGTTTTGATCATGAGCAACAAGAAAATGATGAAACACTCACGTAGATGGTGACTCCTGATGTCTGGCGCACCTTTGAGCACAGCGTGGCCATCTGCTTGAGAGAGAGAGAGAGAGAGAGAGAGAGAGAGAGAGAGAGAGAGAGAGAGAGAGAGAGAGAGAGAGAGAGAGAGAGATTGATATTGATATAGATATTGATATATTCTATTTGCTTCTTGTAACATTATTGCATTTCTACAGTTCATACAAAGTTAAATACATAAGGCCAGGTCTATCAAGCCGAAGCTTTTATACAGACCTGAATAAAAAATTACACAAATAGCGCAAATGTTTGTACCCTAATATGTTCCTATTTCAACCAAAGTTTTGCACATGATAGAGATAATAAAAGACTACGTGTTTTGTTGTTTTCAGCACATGACACAATAATAAGTCATAGAATGTATAGTATGCTATATTATACCACATATATGTTCACATACGTGAACTTCGCGAACACAAACACAGGTAGACACACTTACATAGATACCCACAAACATACATACTACAACATATAACTGCATACATACACACATTCATATATACATGCACATACACAGACACTCACATATATGCAACCTGTATGCGAACATACGTACAGCATGATGTATACATGTGTGCACACAATACACACACACACACACATGGCCACATACAAAACTGTACACATACATACACATACTCACATACATGCATAATAAATGTATGCATGACTACATACATACTTTGCCGTAACATATGTTATATTAGCCAAAGTTTTCTATTAATCATATCATTGTTAGTGATGTACATACAAATGTCCACAAGATATGCACACCTGATATGTGTATCTGTGTATCAACACATAATAGAACATGATTCAAAGACATTGCTATGGTTAGTATTCATTGTTTAGAAGTAAGAAACATTTCATTTTGTTTTTAAACAAATTGATAGAGGTTAGTGATTTAATTTCCTGCGGGAGGCTGTTCCACTCCCTGACGCCCCCCACCTCACACTTCTCTGTGCGTGGACAGTCCTACAGAGAGGAAGTTTGAGATCATTTGGCCTTCTAGTGTTATTAACATTATTGGATAGTAATTCATAAGATGTATTATTGGGATGTATGTAAATTGATTTGAAAACAAATATACAAGTTTGCAAGAATATTATATCGGGGACTTTCAAAAGGTTGTGTTCACAAAATAGAGGATTAGTATGATCATGCCGCTTTTATAATACATTACTCTCTTTATTTATTTATTTTTCTGAGCAACAAATAACCCACCTAAGAGTGTTTTAAACGCTCTCCCCCCACAAAAAAAAAAAAAAAAAAAAAAAATTGCCGAACAGTATATTAGATGTGTATAAACAGTAGGCACATACATTACTTTCAGACATTGGACAGTTATATTGTTTCTAATTTTGTACAAGATACCAATTATTTGTGACAATTTACTACAGAGTTAATGTATGTGTTGTTTCCATGTTAATCTATTATCTATTATTAAGTCTAGAAATTTTGTGCAATTAACTTTACTCAACAAATTGTCTTTTATCTTTATATTAATATCAACTTCATTTACGTTTGTCAGACATGACACCATATAGAAAGTTTTAGACACGTTTAGTGTAAGTCTGTTGCTTGTTATCCAGTCAGATACTTTAATTAATTCATGATTTAAAGTATTAACCATTTCTTCCATATTTTGTCCTTGGACGTATATATATATATATATATATATATATATATATATATATATATATATATATATATATATATATATATATATATATATATATATATATATATATATATATATATATATATATATATATATATATATATATATATATATATATATATATATATATATATATAATAGTGTCATCAGCGTAAAGCAAGAATTTAATTTTGTTGATTGTACTTACTATGTCATTCACATATATTAAAAATAATATCGGCCCCAAGATTGATCCCTGAGGGACACCGTAATTAATATGTTTATATGTTGATGAAATATTGTTGTAAATTGTAAATTGTTTTCTAAAAGTCAAGTAGCTCTTTATGAAGTCATTTGCCTTTCCCCGAGTGCCATATGTATTTAGTTTACTTAACAAAATATTGTGTGATATCGTATCAAAGGTCTTAATTAAATCACAAAATACAGAAATTTGGTTACATTTGTTATCTAAAGCATCATGAATACTTTGGCACAGGTTATGAATTGCTACATCTGTTGAGTACTTGGGCCTGAATCCATACTGGGTTTCTGTAAACAGGGAAAACTTAGTAAAGTAGTCACTTAATCTAATAACGAAAACCTTTTCGATGATTTTGCTGAAGCTGGGAAGAATAGAAACAGGCCCATAGTTATTGTGCTTACATTTATCACCTTTCTTAAATATTGGGATAATTTTTGCAACCTGTAATTGCTTAGGAAGTATCCTTCCTTAAAACATCTATTAATAATAAACTTTATAAAAGGAGAAATATCACCGGTGCATTCTTTTATTACCTTTATGTTGATGTCATCATATCCAGGTGAAGTAACTTTGAGACCAGTAATAATATCCTTAATTTCTTTCTCTGTGGTTGGTCTTAGAAAAAAAGAAAATGGCACAGGATCAGGGAGGAAAGAATTAAATGGCACAGTGGCAGGACCAATGTCTGTGGCTAATTTACTGGCAATATTACTGAAATAATTGTTAAACCCTTCAGCAATATCATTGTTGTTAGAGAAGATTTTGTCACCAAAATCCATTGAAGATGGCAATTTTGAGACATTCTTTTCCATTAAACGGTTGAGTATTTCCCAAGTTTTCTTTGTATTACTTGACTGTTGAGATCATTTTGATTTGTAGTAGTTTTCTTTAGCTACTCTAATTATTGATGTCAGCTAGTTTCTATACCTTTTGAATGTTGCTTCACATGTTAATGGCCAATTTGTATATAATTTTTGCAGCTTGTTGCGGTGTTTTATAGATTTTATTATTCCTGCTGTTATATAAGGCTTTCCAAGATGTTTTTCTTTAATTTAGATTTTTTAAAGGGAAATTTTTTATCATACAAAATGTTAAATTTATTCATATATAAATTGAAAATCTTTTCAACTCCTTCAATATTAAGAAAATCTGAGTTCCAATTAAAATTTCTAAAGTGTTCTCTAAAGGCCCTGATACTGTCAATATTGTATCTCCTACTTATGTCAACATATGAAGTGTTACTCTGAAGATTTAAGGAGAACCAATTTAACACAGGAAAATGGTCACTTATTGTTGTATATAATATACCGCTTTTGATATAATTTTGTATGTCATTTGTTCAGATGTGATCTATTAAAGTGGCAGACCTGTCAGTCACTCTAGTTGGTTTTATAATTATTTGAGAGAAGCTATAAAAATGAAACATGTTAATGTATGTTGTGGCATTTTCATTGATATGTAACAAGTTGACATTATAATCCCCCATTACATAACATTTCATCTTTAAATTCGATAATACTTGTAAAATTTCTTCCATAGACTCAAGAGAGAGAGAGAGAGAGAGAGAGAGAGAGAGAGAGAGAGAGAGAGAGAGAGAGAGAGAGAGAGAGAGAGAGATTTGTGCATGTCTTATTTCAGGTGAAAAGAATGCCTGCAGTCATTCATTAATAACAATAGTAATGCTAGAGTCAAACACTCGAGTGTAATCAATCACAAGGACAGTCGCGAGACGCTCAACAGGAAGGCACTGGTGCAGGAACACGTGAGGGGGCGAGACTCACGGCAGAAGAGGCTGAAAAGGAGGAGCGCTGACACCTTCATCCTCTCTGCTGAGGGCGCGACGAGTAACTGCAAGATTGTGTGGGTATCCTTGGTACCTGGATGATGAGCTCACCCGCTCTCTCTCTCTCTCTCTCTCTCTCTCTCTCTCTCTCTCTCTCTCTCTCTCTCTCTCTCTTTCTCTACTGTTTTCGTGTCAGCTACATATTTTATACACAAAGCATTTTTTTCAGTTATAATTAAGGAAAACAACAACAACAACCACAACAACAACAACAACAACAACAACAACAACAACAACAACAACAACACCTTAACCTTGAATCTTTTAACGACAAAAAAAACAACCAGTCTGCAAACCTTAAAGCTTCACACTCCTGCCTGGCGCATTGTCCTCACTACACACGCACGTCATCCTGCCGTGAATTTTGAACGCTGGCTTTATTCTACTGATCGATCATTCCGTGCAACATTCGTCATGGAGAACGAACGGAAAACGGAAAATGTGTGGCTGCGTTAGCTGAAGGGTGACAGTTAACAAACAAGGATGAGCGCGTCCTCTGCCATCCCAAACTCCGCCAGCGTCGCAAGCAGGGCCATAGCTAATTGTTAAAAGCACTTTTGCGCTGCACCTCAACTGTGCTCCAAAGATTCTTGTTGAAGTTACATGGTTTTTAGGAATGTTTTTAGGGTTCTAGTGACAGATTAACAAAATATCTACATTAGACTTAGCTTTAGGATTAATGTTAAGTATTTCCCCATCCCTTCTGTACATTTTCAATTTGTAAACTGCCTTGATAATAAACCGTTTATTATTATTATTATTATTATTATTATTATTATTATTATTATCATTATTATTATTATTATTATTATTATTATCATTATTATTATTATCATTATCATTATCAAAAATACTCTTGAGAACTCTGCTATTCATTTCTGTGACCTTTACAAGTAGCTGTGGTGAGAGAGGAAAGCGTTCCTGAATACAGGCCCGTCACTCAAGACGACAGTGTCCTGCTGTCTGCCTGCTGTTTTTCCTTACTCCCAAGGCACAGAAGGAGGAGATGGTGCGGCTCTGTCTGCTGATAACTACATTTAGTAAATAACGAGAAGGATGGCGTCTTTTTTTTTACTGCTCAGTCTTTGCATTTCTTTCCAAAACGGTATAATGAATCAGCAGCGGCTTCTCCAAGAAAGAACCAAACTGGTCAGCCTGATCTTCCGCCATCTTGAGTTATTTATGTTATATGTTAGTCAGCTGAGCGTTCACTAAAGTGGCCAGAGGAAGCTGTGTTTAGTCTAGGACACAGACCGAATGTAGAACTCTGGTCTCACCAACACTACACCTGGTTACTATAGTGTCCCTCAAGAAAACAAGTAACCATAACAGGTATTGACACAGCTACGTACGTACAGTGGACGGCTGGTGAATACGGTACGCACCCCAGGCAGTGACCAAGGTAAAAAATAGATAACGTAAAATTAAATAAAAAGATCAAATAAATATATGAATAAATAAATAATGAAAAAAAAAAATAGATAAAAGAAGAAAAGATATATATGAGTAAAAGGAATTAATATCACCCCTTCCTTCCCCTCCTCTCTCTCTCTCTCTCTCTCTCTCTCTCTCTCTCTCTCTCTCTCTCTCTCTCTCTCTCTCTCTCTCTCTCTCTCTCATTAATTAGCCTTCATTTTGCAGCGTGAACCAAAACATTCTAAACAGTGTGCCTTTTTTTTTTCTTGTGTGTTTTCATAAGTAATAACAATAACAATAAAATAACAACAATAATAATAATGATAATGATAATAATAATAATAATAATAATAATGATAATAATAATAATAATAATAATAATAATAATAATAATAATAATAATAATAATGATAATTATAATAATAATAACAATAATAATAATAATAATAAGATAATAACTACAAAAATAGTGATAATGATAATAATGAAAATAATGATGATGATGATGATGATGATGATGATGATGATGATGATGATGATGATGATGATAACAATAATAATAATAATAATAATAATAATAATAATAATAATAATAATAATAATAATAAAACCAGGCGCAAGATCTTGGTTTATAAGCAATGTTGGATTTTGATGAGGAAAATAATATACATCTCATTACTGTGCTATTTTTTGGTGAACATTACTATTTATATGATAAAATCTATGATGATAAAAAAATGTCAACTTACTTTTTGTTTGCTTAAATGTTTTACCCAAACTTACGAGATTTATGCAACCATATGCAGAACTTCTTCACAGTAGGCTAGCAGAGCCATACATTGTGTGCTGCAGAGACCAACAGTTGAGTGTTGTCCTTCAAAACAAGTGTCCAACAACAGTGATGCACCCAAGGATAACGACTGCTGGCCGCAACTTGCGTGGATCACTGGCCTTGCCACTAGACATGTGCTGCGTCACTCATGTTAGGTTTGAGTAATTTTTACTTTCTTTTCAAATTAGTACAAAGTAGACGTGTATGTAAATACGCAATATTCCATGAGAAGAGATACAAGCAGAAGGGGAGGGCCTTGATGATGCTGCTTGCCGCACACTGCGGGGTCCGCCAGCAGGAGCCTCGAGGAGTGACGACGGCAGCGGCGACGATGGCTACCATTTGTTCGTCACGTAGGTGTAAAAGTTGAAGATCTTCTTGGGCTGGTCCAGCTCACGGTCCCCCTGCTTCTGCTGCTTCTGCTGCTGCTGCTGGAAGAAGAATCCACTGGGAGGTGCAAGCGACACGCCACACACAACATTGTAGAAGTAGTCGCAGGGAAAGCGAGTGGGGGGACTGGCGGCATTGTAGAGCAGATCACTGGGACACTCTTGTCTCTCAGCCACACCCCCGCGACACTCGTAGAATGAGCTGCAACTGCCATGCGCAGGAAGGTGTCGCGTGAAAGAGTCGGGACAGACTGGCGGCGGTGACGGCGCCGGCGGCATCAGAGTCGGCGGTAATGGCGGTATTGGACGCACCGATGGCGGCATTGGACACACCGATGGCGGTCCTGGCGGCTCCTGCTGCCCTCCTGTGCCCGGTGGGCCTTGTGGGCCTGGTGGGCCCGGGGGTCCAGGCGGCGGACAAACTAAAGGAAAAGAAAATGTTAACTATGTGTGTGTGTGTGTGTGTGTGTGTGTGTGTGTGTCCGGTGAGTAAAGATATAGGTGTATTAAAAAAGGAAAAATAAAGAAATAAAGACAACATTCGCATCATACAGTTACATGGGTTCCCATAAATACGAATAGATTTCTTTAAAGATTACACTCAAAAGAAAAATACAAACATAAGGACAGATAATCACAAAGCTACACATACACACACACACACACACACACACACACACACACACTTACCTATGGGTGGGAGGTCACAGGTCACATTGGCCGCGTCCTCACAGGGGTAAGTGTTGGAGGGCGCGTTGGAGTTGTACAGCATCCCCTCCGGACACAGCTGGTGGCTGCCCACGCCCTCAAGGCACAGGTAGTAGCCGTCGCACCGAGTCACGTTGGGGAAGTGATCCATGCCCGTTGCAGGACACAAATATGCTGTTGCTACTTCTTCTTGTTCATCCGCAACTAATGCTCCTGGAACTGTTTGTTTGTTTGTTTGTTTATTTGTGTGTGTGTGTGTGTGTGTGTGTGTGTGTGTGTGTGTGTGTGTGTGTGTGTGTATGTGTGTATGTGTGTATTTAAACATAATTAATTAACATAATCTTCGTGTGTGTTCCTGATCTTCAATCACACTTACACCCAAACACCCAAACACACACACACACACACACACACACACACACACACACACACACACACACACCACTGCCCTTTGGTGCACACTTGTTCTTATTATTCATTATTTCCCATGAAATTACTAAGTGAGTTTATCCCCCCTGCCACTTATTATTATTATTTTTATTATTTTTTTTTCATCCTCAAAGGTACCTTTTCTATACAGAAGCTTCATCTGCTTTTAATTATCTGTGTTTGTCAAAAATATCCGCTAAAAAATCTCTTGATGAAATTACTGCGTATTGTTCATCGAGTCTTGATCATGAACAACGAGAAAATTATAAACGACTTACGTCCAAAATGAAAACTCCTGATGTCTGGCGATCCTCTGAGAGCGTGGCCATCTGCTAGAGAGAGAGAGAGAGAGAGAGAGAGAGAGAGAGAGAGAGAGAGAGAGAGAGAGAGAGAGAGAGAGAGAGAGAGAGAGAGAGAGAGAGAGAGAGAGAGAGAGAGAGAGAGAGAGAGAGAGAGAGAGAGAGAGAGAGATTTGTGCGTGTCTTATTTCACGTCAAAAGAATACCTGCAGTTGTTCATTAATAACAATAGTGACGATCAAGGCAAACACTCGAGAGTAATCAGTCACGAGGACAGTCACTAGACGCTCAACAGGAGGGCACTGGTGCAGTAACGCATGAGGGGGCGAGACTCACAGCAGAAGAGGCTGGCGAGGAGGAGCGCTGACACCCTCATCCTCTCTATTAAGGGCGCGACGACTAACTGCTTGCACGGTTGTGTGGTATCATTGGCACTGGGTTTAATGAATTAATATGTAGGAAGAAAAAAGAAAATTGTGGGGCTGTGAACCTTCCCCCACCCTCCTCTCTCTCTCTCTCTCTCTCTCTCTCTCTCTCTCCTCGAGCAGCACCAAACAGAATCTTAAAGCAGTTCTTACTTTACAAGAACAGTCAGGTCGCTGCTGACGCGGAATATTCTAACGTTAATCATATATAACGCGTGGGGTCCGTTTGTCTCCAGGTCGGTCATACACTAACAAAGGATTTCATAACCTTAACGCGGGGATAGGCTGCAACAAGCCGCATAGAAGTCTGTAACGCAATACGGTAGGATAACTCTAAAGTTGGGTAAGGGAGCGAGCCACCGCCACCCCTGGCACCCGCAAATTTAGCTACTTACTTCTGCTCGCGTGCATGGCAACTGAGCATTTCTCTTTTGCATCCCACAGCAGTGAGGTCGACACAGCTTGCATATACTAGAAAACTGTTGTGTATCATTTGTATCTAGTGATGAAGACCAAAGCTTTGCACCTACATACTTGTAACATTGTGAGAAAGGCGATCTGGATAGATGCAGATCGGAAAAACAACACTAATTAAACAATAAGGGATAAGGATACAAAAAAAATATTCAGAAACAAACTTATGGATGTTATAAAATACTTAATCCTAACTTGAAATAGGATCATGATTTACCAGTCCTTGGCCTGTTAATCAGAAAGTAAATTTGCGTCATAACTTTATTCATGTTAAGTTAGATTAAAAAAAAAAAGATAGAAAGATAATGGCTGATAAAGTAAAGCAACAGATGAATGGAATATATTTAGTAAACACGTTGTTAATGCCAAGCCTATAAGGAGCTTTAAAAGAAGATTAGGTAAATTTATGAACAAGAATGATAGGTGGATATAGGTATGTAAGGTTTATGAGGGGACTGGAATGTATGGGTAATGTGGCTTCAATCGTAGCTTCCTTTATGTTCTTACGTGAAGAGACGGTCCAAGCAATTAGTTATCAGCACGGAGGTGGAATGGAATGACGGAACCCTCCAGGCGACCACCAGCCTTTTCCCAGCACCATCCCTCTTGCCCGTGACTGACAAAACAAATTCCGTTATATTTTTCTTGGGGATAACTCAAAATCTATGCACTGGTTCACCCCGTCCTTGCTCGCGTGCTTGATGGCAGTCACGCTCGCCCAGTCAAGTGAGCTGACCTTAGAGGAGAAGCTGGAATACAAAGTGCCTCCTGAAACCGTGGTGCTGCCTCCTGGGGTGGGGCTGTGCATGAAGGGCCTGCCGAAGGATCAGTGCTCAGTTCGGTACGGAGGTGGCAGGAGCCTGGCCGAAATAGCCCGTAAGCACATTGTGAAAAGACTGGAGAGGCGAGGATGGGTAAAGACGAAAAAGCTTCCTAGACAGATCAATGCCGTCCACATTTGTTGCCACAGAAAGAAGTTCGGTATGGAACTGAAACCGAAACACCCAAAAGATGAAAAACCTATAGAGTGGCCGCCGAAGAAATCGAAAGAGTATACCAAAAAGACTTGGAAGGATATAAATGAAGGCAAGAAAACCAAGAAAAGAAAATATGAAGGAACACAAACGTCTGAAACTGAAAAGGAAGACGGTGAAATAAAGAAAATGCACAAAGCAAACGCGACTGCACCACAAGTAAAGGAAAAAACTAAACTTGAAATTAAACCCGATGAAGGAAAGGAAAAAGCGACGGAGGTTACAAAAAGCAAGCGTTTTATCAAAGGAGAAGCTCTTAAACACAAAAAGAAAGAAAAAGAGTTTGAACCTGGAAGAAACATGACCAGGAGGAACAAATGGAAAACTGAAACCAGCAGGAAGGAGAAACCCTATAAAGAGTCTGGAAGGAAATTCGGCGAAGATAAAACGGTCAAACCAGAAAAAGAACCAGGTGAAGAGAAGGACAAGCCACCTAAAATACCGTCGTGGATGACTAAGGATCTCGACAAGAAGCTTCCCGAACAGTACCTCGAGGGTGAGGAACTCATAGACGAAACTGATCTATGGTAAGGCCAGATTTCTGACTAAATGGCTAAGTGATCCTTACTTTTCTTATGTCTAATCTACAATATTCTGAATGTAGTTTCTTTTCGGCTTTCATAACCCATTACTATCAGTTGTGGGCAGCTTGGCGGCGCCATGGAAACGCTGAGAAACTGATCTGAAGTAGGACTGGAGCATTTACTTTTCAGATATATAATTACTTTATTTTTAATTACAATTCTAATTACAATTACATTTGGAAATAACACTTACATTTCAACCACAATTTCTGAAAAAAAGTATAAATAAGAATTAGTTACAAATTTCCAAATTAAGGTGGTTGTTGTCAGTTACGACTGTGAATGAGCTGAATTATAAATTTAAAGAGAATATAAGAAACGCTGCAGCCAGTCAGATAGAGTATGTGGGAAAGCACATGTGTATAAGCCTTGGTGGAATGAAGATGTGACGGACGCAAGAAAGGAACGATAAAGACTGAGCAGAGTATATAGGCACCTGAGAAAGAGTCATGAATGTGAAGAAGCTGAAAATGAATATCATAATGCATTGATAGCAAGCATACATGTACGTGAGAACGGCGACTGACGATGTAAAAATTAATGGATGCCTAAATTAAACGTTAGAGAAGTATGAGTCAGTCTGTAAGAGAGAAAAATATGAAAAGTGGCAGTGAATTTCTCTTACTTATCTATTTGTTAATTTGTTTATTTATTTATTTATCTATTTATTTATTTATTTTTTTGTATAAATCGCCGTTGTAAAGGCTGACTTGGGAGTAAACCTGTGTGTAAAGTATGCCAGAGACAAGGATGAGATGATACAAATAATGGTGAGGGAATTGGGTATGTCAGAATGGAGAGGACAAGAAGGGAATGGATGGAGTTGCCGATCCAAAGGCCTGGCTCAGGAGTGATCCTGTGCCACCTGTACCATCAAGATCAAGATCTGGCTGCTAGCGGGAACTTCCATCAACACGCACGTAAAAGGACTGAGTAATGGTGTAATAGTGAAAAAGAAGCATTGCAAGAAGCAACAGAAACATGAGTGGAAAAACTAAGGAGCTGTACAACATGAAACAGGCCACAAGAAGAAATACATAGGCCCATGTATGAGCACTACACTATTGCAGAAGCAGCTACTCAGGCCATCAGGGGCCTCCAGCGTGGGACTCCTTCTGTGTGGCACCAGGCGACATAAACAGCAAGTTAATACGTCATGTGACTCACTGTGGAAGATTCAACAGCATCGCAGGTAAAACTGAATGTTTTTACTGAATTACGTTTTTTATTTATTTATTTATTTTTACTTAATCTACCTGCACACACACACACACAAAAACACACACACACACACACACACTCTCTCTCTCTCTCTCTCTCTCTCTCTCTCTCTCTCTCTCTCTCTCTCTCTCTCTCTCTCTCTCTCTCTCTCTCACAGTTATCAGAAGCTATTAGGGTAATTATCTAGTCTTTTCTTGGTCATATTGCTGGTCTGTTCTCTTCCATTCTTTTTCAGGTAAATTTATAGTTTAAGCCAATGTCCCCAATCTCTACCCACGGGCCCCCAATCCCTCAAGCAAGCTTGGGGGCCTGTGGGAAACCTAACCTAACCTAACCTAACCTGCCCACGCAGCTTATGGGTACTTATAGAGACTTCCTATTGGTGCAACTCGTGGTGTTAAGTGGTGGTAGCACGTGATTGGCCCGAGGAATTATAGACACAGTGATCCTATCCAGCAGCTACCCACAATTCAAAGCATTAAACAACTGAAGTTCAGGCAACAATACACCATTTATGTTTACCTGTGGACTTAGAAAAAGTTGAGAGCGCTGTGCATTCCCAGGCCTGTTGTGGCGTTATTATTAATTTCTGACAAGTAGTGTAATCATTAGAAATTATGTGAATAGTGAGAAGAACAAAATGAGGTAGGTTATTACCACGTAGTGTGTAATGGCTTAAACTATAATAAAACCCTTTTTCATTTATCTTTAGATATACCTAAAACGTAAATATAAGGTGAGGGAGAAGTGTCCCTGTCCTTTGGGGGGTGTCAGGGGCGAGTATGAAGCCTTCCTGGTTAGGTTAGGTTAGTCGCCATAGACTTTTTATAATAAACATTACCTTACTTAACTGGGGGGGGGGTGGCCTCACCCCCTTGGTTCCCCCTTTAAAGACACCAATCTAACCTACCATTATCTAACCTAACCTAACATTACCTAACCTAACTGGGTATTTCACCACCACTGAACCCTCCCTTAAGGATGGGGGCACTTCTCCACCTTTTATGTGTATCTAAAGGTATATGTGAAAGAATTGAAGAGAATAGATCAACAATAAGGCTGGGAAATGGCTCTAGACAATCACCCCAATAAGGGATACTGTATTATTTCGATAAACTGCATCCTTGACATTTTGACTGCTTTGGTACTCTGTATGATGGAAGCCTTAGGGTTGACTGGTACACATGGTAAATAATTGATTTTTTAGATAAATTCTGATCACTCAGTGTTCAATTTTGTGAATGAAATTTTCTCTTTGTAAGTTTTGATGCCTTTTGAATGAAGCATCCTTTTGTTTCTTTTGTAAATAGATACTCCACTTTTCCCTCTCAGTGGAAGAGGGCAAGGAGCAGCTGCTGGCTGGTGATTGATTACTTGCACCTTTTTTTTTTTTTTTTTTGGTTAGGTTAAGTAGTGATCAAATCAAATCTGATGTAACAAAATTTGAAATAATCAACTTAAAATCACCTATGTGTCACTGTACAGGTGCTTGACTCAGAATTTGATAAACAGGAAAAATGACAGAACTGCTGAACAACAGATTAAAAAAAAATTTCCGTATTATGTAAGTGGTGCCCAGAATAGAAACTGCTGAAGATCTGTGAATGCTTCAGCATGTGGTTCACTTTGTCAGACCTCAGTGCCGTCTAGCTTAGGATGCTAGGCCAAGCAATATGCCTCAGTGACGTCTAAGGTGCCACACAGTCTTTGTCCATTGGCATGTGTTCGTGAGCACTCCATTGGCAGGATTAGTTATCTAACACCATTGTGAGATGCCATAGGATTTAGTTGATATCTTATATCATTTTTATCTGTGTATATGCTCTATATTAATTTTAGATTTACCTGGTGTATATTTGGAGCAATTGTAATGCTCCTCTTTGACATTTTATAGAAACACAGAAACTGATGTGGGCAGAATGAATATTTACTCATGCTAGGCACTCTGTCCTGGGGACATAATGAATGTCAGTTCCCAAGATAACTTTTTTTCTGTAACTAGACAGCTAATGAGGGAAGCAGGTTTTTTGTATTTTGGGGTTATAAAGGACATGGGATTAAAGGTTTTTGTTTATCTGCATGTGTTGTGCCAACATTGGTAAAATCACACCATGGCTGGCTGCATATATCCACAGCAAGGCCTGACAGCATACACTAGTTTACCCCTACCCCTTCATGATGAGATTTCCCTACCCTGCACCTACTCCAATCCTGAGATCACAGTAGATGCACTTCCTGTGGAGTGCCTTGCACCATAACTGGGTCTATATGGCAATGAATGCTGCCAAGTGTGCCCACACTTCCTCCCAGGAAGATGAGATTGTGTCATTTTCACTGTCACTCTCCATTCACCTGTCACACACAATTGCTATTGCGTGCTGCACAGTCTTGCCTCTCTTATTCACTTCCTCTCTCTTCACACAGCTCATCCACTTTAGTCGAGGCCTTCCTCTTAACCTTCCACTTTTCACATCTGACCATTATTCTCTTTACTTGTGTATTGTCATCCATTCCTCCTTATGTGCAAACCATCTTAACACACACTGATCTACCTGTCCAGCCAATGCTCTCAAAACACCAGTTCTTCTTACCTCTTTGTGTTATCGTAGCTGAAAAATAGTAAAGTGTGACAGTAGAGTTAAGATTTGTAGCATAAAAAGTAAAATGTTTATTATTTACAACTCTTTCAGTATTCAGTTTAACTGCCTGTCTTTGTATTTAAGCTTTCCTGGTCTAGCTTAGGATGCTAGGCCAAGCAATATTTTGAAACTTGAAGGCTCTGAGAGCAGGTCTGCCTGGTGAAACTCTAATGAGGTCCTGTAATGTCTTTGTTGCTGGTGAGATATGTGCATCTGATTTAATGCAATTTTGTGCTGAAAATATTTTTTCCACACTGAGCAGCACTTATTAGCACCAGCAGAATATATACGAGGTGCAGATAGTTTTTTAAATCCTCCTTCAGGGGTTGTTTGGCTAGCATGACTGTCTTCAGGCCAGTGTAGCTCTTGCCTTGAAATTTTTTTGCCACAAGTGTTTCTAGATTGCTTCACTGAATCAAAACTTTATCAGCTTCACATGCATTTTTTTATTAGCAGTGGGCTGAACCAGTGAAGTAAAGTTTTTATTTCTGCCTTTCAGTAATTTATCAAGGCCTTTTCATCCTCAGGCCAGACATCAAGATTGAAAACTCTGAAGTTGAAAACTGCTTTGGACAGTCACATGTAAAAACTGAAACTAAAAACTGGTTTGGGTTGTCCTACTACATTGTAAGGATATTTCGAGAATGCAGGCATCCTGCTTCTTAATCCATTGACTGAGAATAATGAAAGATTTAATTGCTTCTGCTGTAGTTGTAGTTCGACTGCTTATACCCATCAGTAATAGACTGGTAGACTGCTTATGACGTCAGTAATAATTACATCACATCCTGATATGTAAAGTCATTGTTCTCATCCTAGAAGTAGTTGTTGAAAGGATCCACTACTCAGGGACTGGTTGATCATATTTGTCAATCTGTTCTTAGAATTCTGTAAAGCAGAGAATTGTGAGAAAACTGTTCTCTTGAAATAGAGGATTTTGCAGAGTTCAGAGTGTTGAGTCTGTTGCACTTGACTGTCTTTCCTTTCCGTGAACATTATGATATTATTCTTCCCTGATATAAATTTAAAACCATAATATGTGTTTAAAAATGTTCCCTTTGTCAGGATATAAATTCACTTATTCCAAAGACAAAATTTACCATACCAAGAATCTCAGATGGATAGGGAAGGCACATGTAAATCTTTTTCAGGTAGTCTTAACCAATACATCATCTAGATAATGTATTGATTTCTTGCACAGATGAAGTGATGGAAAAGAGGCAGGAGAAGAGTGACAACCTAGGCAGCCTGTTTTGGTGTACAGCCTCTGCTTTCCCAAACCACACAGCTGTTCTGTATCTCAGAGGTAAATAACATTTTTGGTTAATTTGTTATATGCATGTTTAGAACAAAATCTAACCCATATATAAAATGTGGAGTGTTTTATGTTTACATGACTTTTTCTTGCAGTCATCCCTTAGTTGATGTTTGAGGTGCATGAGTGAGGAATTGTATCATAAATAGCCTCATAATGCTGTACCTACATATTGTGTGTTGTCTTTGATTCCATTAGGGATTACAGATTCCTGTAAATAGCAAGAAACTATACATATCAATGAAGAAAAATTGCAAGGCATTCCCTTGCCCTCCATCTGCTGAAATTTATCAATTAATACTTAGTTATCTGCATTAATTATTTCAAAATCTAGATAGTCTTCCAAAGACAGTCATGGATTGGAGATTTTTCTGGTTTTTAAGAAATACTTGACTAAATGTCTTATTATCAGTGGCTGAGAAATTTGAGTAATTACAGGTCAGCTTTCAGGGGAGGGGATAACTTTATCTTTCCCTACTTTCCTATTCCTATATTATTTTTATGTCACACAGATTCACTTGCTGTCACATTCTTAACTCCTTCATGTTCTTAACCAACACTTGGACTTAATTATTAAGTGAATTGTTGGAGTGTTGATGTTTTGCAGTGTTTTCTTTTGTTCTTAATAATCTAATACATAACATCCTATTAAGATTATATGTTAAATACATGTTTTCCCTATGTATTCATGGATAATACTTACTTTACATTTCAAAATTATTTTGAAAGAAATTGGAAGTGATATGATAAATTTTGTAAAGAAAGACAATAATTACAGTACCAAGTTTTATTTGTAGTAAAATTCTATCAATATTCACAGATGGAGAGTGGAAGGTGGTGACCTATGATGCCCTAAAGACAGAGGCAGTCCAGATTAGAGTGGCACTGAGCCATCATGATCCCAGGACACAGCAGACCAGCAAAGATGAGGCACAATATAAGAGTCAGGCAGCAGAAAGCCTCACTACCACCTTGGTGGGTGTTGATGACTCACAGGCAGAGAGTCATGGCTCTGAGGTGCAAGTTGTGGGGATCCTGTCATCAGGTCCTGAGGCAGTTGCTTGCATCCTTGGAACACTTCCCAGCTGTGGCTACTGGTACATCTCCCCACAATACACTAAGAGAGAAGTCACTGATTTAGTTGAGAGAATTCAGCCTGAGCGAATACTAGTTGAAGAAAGTTTTCTGCACAGCATTGAAGACATTGAATCTGTGATCCTAGACACACTTTGCATATTTGGAACAAACTTCAAATTGATATCCACTAAGTACATGAAATGTTCATCAATTCACAGACCTGAAACTTTGGCATATGTGGTGCCAACCTCTGGGTCCACTGGCATCCCAAAGTGTGTTTATGTGCCTCATGCCTCCATCATGCCAAACATTTATGATTTTGTGCATCTGTTCAAAGTCAGCTCTAAAGACAGAATATTCTGTGCTGCCCCTCTCACTTTTGACCCCAGTGTTATTGACCTCTTTCTGGCTTTCTGTGTAGGTGCTAGCCTGGTCATGGTACCCTCGTCTATCCTGAGGATACCCAGGCTGCTGCTACAGGTTTTACTGGAGCAGAAGGTCACAATCCTTCAGGCCACACCAACCCTTCTCCTTAGCCTTGGCCATCACAGGGTGAGAGAGTCTCTCCTAGCACAGGGTTCATGGCTGAGGGTGTTGGCCTTAGGTGGTGAGGTGTTCCCCAAAGGGGCTGTCTCGCATTGTATCGGAGGAGGTTGTGCAGCAAAGATTTTCAACCTTTATGGACTAACTGAGGTGTCTTGCTGGGCATCTGTTTGGGAGTATGTGCCTGAGGAAACTGGTACATCTTCTGAAGTGGAATGGATGCCCATTGGGAAACCTTTGTCTTACACTGAAATAAAAGTGCTGAGCAAAACAGGAGAGGAAGTGGAGGATGGGGAAGGGGAGATACATGTTGGAGGTGAGCAGAGGGTGTGCTTGGTGGATGATGGTAGTGGTATTGGCATGGAAGATCAGACACTGACCCACTTGAAGGCAACAGGTGACCTGGGGCTTGTGAAGGAGGGCCACATTTATTGCCTTGGAAGATTGGATGACCAGATCAAGAGGAATGGTCAGAAAATTAGTTTGAGGGAAATTGAAAGTGTTTGTTCACATTTTCCTTACATCAGTCAGTGTATTGTTGTGCCAGACTCAAAAGACAGACTAGTGGTATGTATGTGTCTGTTTGATAAAGAAGTCACAGTGGATGATGTTTGGAGGGATCTGAGGAACTGTTTGGCACCGTGGAAAATTCCTGATGAAGTGGTGTTCATTGATTCTGTGCCCTTCAATACTCATGGGAAAATTGAAATGCAAGAACTGCTCTCCCTTGTGACAAAGCTTCATCACACTTCCAGGCATGCACAGACTCTGCAAGACTTCTTCAAAGAGATATGGATTAGAACTCTAGGTTATGAGGATGTGAGGAAGGATGACCAGTTTGTCCTGTGTGGTGGGAACTCACTCACGGCTGTACAAGTAAATGTCGCAGTGGAAGAATTTTTGGGATGTGAAATCCCTGAGTTTCTTGATATACTGCTACACAAACCATACAGCGAGATTGTTCAAGTTTTGAGGACATATCAGCTGGCCAGAAAGAGTAGTGATTTCAGTAGAGTTGTAAATAAGAGGGCTAAAACTAAACATGTTTCACATCTACAACTTCAGCATAATAACACTAACTTAACAGAAATAAAAAAACCTGATACTGATGAGGTTTGTAATCATCAGAGTGCAAAGGAAAGCACCATGAATGCTAAGCCAAAAGATAATGCAAGTCTAGATAAGAGCATTCTTCTAGCAGCTGTTTCAAGAAGAGGTGTTCAGCTGAGGGAATCAGAGTCATCATCACTAAACCTTTCCTCACACACTTACTTGCTGAGGTGGAAATTTAACCTTGGAAAGTGTATAGACTCTTCACCTCTCCTTGTCAAGCATTCATGTGGGGACATATTTGTATTTGTTGGCTCTCACTCCCACAAATTTGTGTGCCTTGATGCTGTCAGTGGAGTTGAAAAGTGGAGCTGTATGCTTGGGGACAGAGTGGAGTCATCCCCAGCTGTTTCACGAGATGGGGTTTTTGTTTATGTTGGTTGTTATGACTACCACCTTTACTGCCTCAGAGTGGAGGATGGGAGTGTGGCATGGAAGTACAAAACTAGAGGAGAAGTGAAGAGCTCGCCAGTTGTGGATCAGGAGACTGGTTGTGTAGTGTTTGGATCTCATGATAAGCACCTGCACTGTGTGTGTGCGGATGGGGAGGCTAAATGGGTTTTACAAGTGTCTAGTGGAAGTATATTTTCCTCTCCATTTATTGGTGGAACCTTAGTGATTGTGGCCACACTGGATGGGGTGGTGTGTGGTGTGGACAAGGCTAGTGGAGGGATTAGGTGGAGGGTGACACTCAATAAGCCAGTGTTCAGCTCACCCATCATTTATTCAAAGGGTGTTGTGTTTGGCACTGTTGAGGGCCTGGTGCTTAGTTACACCCTCAGTGGCTCTCCTATGTGGAAATTCAAGACAGGGGGAAGTATTTTCTCATCCCCATTTGTGTTAAACCTTAGTAACTCACTTCAGGTTATTGGTATTGGATCACATGATGGCTGTGTTTATTTTTTTACCCATCAGGGAGAGCTTATGGCCAAGTACTGTTCTGCTTCCCCTGTGTATGCCACCCCATTCATGTACCAGGAGGGTGAGGGTGTGTTTGGGGCTGTGGTATGTGAGACGCTTGGGAGGTGTTGTGTGTTGAGGGTGGCAACTGATGGGAAGCAGGAGGAAGGCACCACACAAAGGGCAGGTGTAGAGGTGATGTGGAAGTATGAGTTTCCAGGAGAACTCTTTGCCTCGCCAATATTTTATGAGAAAAGGTTATGGATTGGTTGTCGAGATGATTTTCTCTACTGCTTTGATGCTCTCTAAGTGAAATGTGCATCTTTCACTGGTGGATTGTGGTAGGTGGATGACAGATTACATTTACCAGAAGTGAGAACAGTATATTTTTGCACACAACTGATAAAGTATACAATTAGTGCTAACAAAAACAGCTTTAAATTAATGTCTAAACTGTCTCCTGTGATATGTGCCTTTTGGTTAATGACTGATATCTCATTATTAGAAGGTTACTTACTGTAGATATTGCAATACATTCTTATATTAGATATTTGTTAAATATCTCGATCATATCTTTCATTTCTTGATCCATCAGTTCTTGTTTCATTGTCTACATGATTCGGGTAAAAATTAGTGCCAGGTTATGTCTTGCCATGGTTGTTTTTTTCTTTTCAAGTATTATTGTTGCTCTGTGCTGCATGTCATCTATTTATTCAAGACGTGGAAAAATGTATGTACCGGATGACTCTCATTTTCTATTTTCACCAGCACATGGCTAACTTGGCAGCTGAAAACGGAGGTAAGTAATTGGTGATGTTGTGTGTGATCCTGTCCTTGATGGAGGTACCTTAGTTCTGGGCAGTCTAACAGGTGGAGCAGCGGTGAGGCTGCTGACACAATACACTAGGTATGGAATGGTACAGCTAAGTCTCTAGTGAGTACTGACAGCACTTGCAGTCTTGTTGTAAAGGTAAAGCTGGGGACATATGCTGTGTGTGGCCTTGGCTCTCATCTCCATCTCATTTGCCTTCATGCCTATGTTTGATATCCCTTGCTTTACAACACAGGGACACTGTGACATCCAGGTTTCCATAGTTTACCTCTCCCAGTGCCCCAAAGTATCCATTCATTGACTAATCTGAGGGAACAATGAACAGCTGTTCTGTTCTTTTACATATTTTCTTCTGTTCCAACTTACATGTATTCTTACACCTATACTTCATTCTTGTTCTGATTTCTTTCGCACACTTTTTTGTCTCTTCCTCAATTTTGTAGTATTTTTTATAACTATACTTTGACCTTAGTCTCCTCAGATTTTAACATTAAATCCCGCATTTTAAAATGCTTTGGCTTCTCATACGGACTGTTTTCAATAACCATAAAGATATGAATTGGGTTCTTTTGGGTCTTTATTTTCCAACTAATTGTATAGAAGCCTTTTCTGAACCACCATCATGAAAACGCCCCTGGAAACCCTTATAACTTTTAGTACATCACGACATGCAATCAAAATGATACCTGGAAACATTGAGAATGCAATTCCAAACAGTTCTCCAGTATTACTTTATTAATTTCACTGGCTTCTTACTTCATGTTATCAAAAAGGCCCATGTTTCTTCATTTCTTGCCTCAGCATGATGCACGTACTTCGAGGTGCTCTCAGTCTCTATGGTCTGAATTTTTCGCTCACTGTGTTCCATTCCACATCCATATCTCCAGGATATGTTAGTCACTGAAGTTATGATGTTCCTCAGCTCAAAGAAATTTTCTTCTTTATTTTCCACAATAAAACTTGGGAATGACTACTGTAACTTGTAGATTCATCCATTCCTCTGCATTTGCACAATGCTCCTATGCTATTTATGCAACATAAGCACTCACTTATCCAAGGCCGGTCTTTTGAAAAGCTTTGGGAATAAGGGTGATTTAAGTAATCTTTAGGGGTGGCAGTCAGATTATGACAAGAAATAATGAATTCAAGCTTGACAAATATAGATTTCAAAAGGAAATAGGATAAAATTTCTCAGTAAAATGATGCTTGCCTGTAATAATATAATCAATATTCAGATTGTTGGTGCAGAGTCAATATGGATAATTAAAACAAGATTAGGTAAATTTATGAAAAGAGGTGGGTGGACATAGGTATGCATGTTATACAGAGAAGCTGTCACTTGTAGGCTTATTAGCTTGCATTTTCCATTATGTTTAGTTTCTTTTTACTTGCCATAGACCACGGAGATGGTCAGATTTTTTTTTTTAATGGTGCATAATTCTAGTTTATTACTAGGATCGCTATGACAGCCTTGAAAACTATAATAACTTATATTAGGGCTTGATAATAGTCTGATAAAGCAACGAAATGTTTGAGAATGCGGATTCGAAGCAATGGACTCGGTTCTGAGTCAGCCCAGCAGGGAGGAGGGTGTGCCGGCATCCAGGGGCATTAGCTAGTTCACCACCTTGACGGCATGAAAGTGCAAGTTGCACACTATGTCTTCTTCAGGTCGTGAGCGGCGCCCCAGAGAGTCGTCGCGTCACCGTTGTGGTTGCAAGAGGGACACTGACACATGGGTTTCCACTTCGTCTTCCCAGAATCACTCCATTTTTTTTTTTTTTTTTTTTTACCCACTCTCCAGTTGACCATCTTTTCTTCGTCCATTTGTCTCTGTCCCTCTCCCCCGCCCCTTCACGACCGTCTTGAAAACTTTACAATTTCGGACTCCACTTTCATTTGTTTCTTCGCTGTTCCGGGTCACTTTCTCCTTCAGATTTATTTTTGTTTATTTACTTATTTATTAGTTTATTTATTCACTCATTTATGTGTTTATTTATTCATTCAATTATCCATTTGTTGCTATTTATAGGTCTAGTATTTTTCTAGTATTTTTTTCTAGCGTTAGTGTTCATCATCTTCATCTTCACCGTTGTCGTCGTCTTCGTCTTCGTCTTCGTATTTTCTTCGTATTTTTCTTCTTCGTCCTTTTCTTCTTCGTCTTCTTCGTATTTTCTTCGTATTTTTCTTCGTCCTTTTCTTCTTCGTCTTCTTCGTTTTCTTCGTCTTTGTCTTCGTCTTCGTCTTCTTTTCTTCTTCGTCGTCTACGTTGTCGTTGTTGTTGTTGTTATTATTGTTGTTGTTGTTGTTGTTGTTTTTATCACTAGCTATTTATTTGTATGGAGTTTCATTTACTTACTCGTTTCTTTCATTATCATATTTCTAAGCCACGCCTCTCTGCCGTATTCAATCTCGAAAACGACCCCAGTTGAAAATGCCCCTCACCAAAACGGCTTCACTCAAACCAAAACAGCCCCACTCTATACAACCTTTGCACTTTTTTTTTTTTTCAATTTCCTTGGAAGGATATGTGTACGCGTGCGAGCAAGCGATCATCAAACGTTTAATTACGCAAAGAATGATTTCACTGCGTATTCCGAGTCACTGCACATCTCTCCTCGACTTTCTACTTGACGTTCGCAATATTCAACTCCTCTTTGGTTTCTCCGTTTAGTCTTGCTGTCTCCGCGTTACAGATTTGTGGAAGGATTTTGTTTCTATTATTATTTTTTATTTAGTTTTTTTCTTTCTGTTGTTTGTTGTTGTTGTTATTGTTGTTGTTGTTGTTGTATTTACATTATTCATTTATTTATCTTTATTTATTATTTATCTACTTATTTATTTATTTTACTTTATTATTTATTTATTTTTTCCGTGGAACTTAAGTAGCTTTTATATTCTCTCCTCTTAGTAGCTTGCTTGCTTCCTTTCATGTTACCTGCTCGATGACTCCACTTTCCTCCTTTGTCTATATATTTCGTTACCCAGGCTATCATAGTGACAGCCCCTTACTTCCCTGAATCGTTTCGACGTCTTGTCTCGACTATGTATACTTTCAACAAACTCTAGTGTAAATCTTTGACAACTTTAACAGCGCTTTCATGATTGCAGAGATAGTTTAACAAGTGCTCTGTATTATCAATGGGAAACACGCTCGCGAGAACCCCCGGCTGTGGCTTCTGAAAATCGTCCTTATGAGGGAACAAAGGGTATGAGAATATTGGCCATTGTGGTACAGTTCTCCGTCCAGGCTGCAGTAGTGAGTGTCAGAATGGTGTAGTAGTAGTAGTAGTAGTAGCAGCAGCAGTAGTAGTAGTAGTAGTAGTAGTAGTAGTAGCAGCAGCAGCAGCAGCAGCAGCAGCAGCAGCAGAAGCAGCAGTAGTAGTAGTAGTAGTAGTAGTAGTAGTAGTAGTAGTAGTAGTCGTTCTTTGTCTCGGCTGCATAGTCATTATCAGAATGCTACAGTTCGTCATCCAGCTTGCCTCTATCATCTGTCATCCAGGGCGCCACAGACATACTGACAGTTCATTGTCCAGGTTGCTTATCGTGAAATGTGATTTGTCAGCAGTTAAAGTAAAATTAATTAATAAATAAAATTATTAGCTATTAAAGACATCATTAAATTAAAAAAAAAAAGATATTAGCATAAAAAGTCACTTAAGGATATACAAGTAAACTAAATAGATAAATAATTTTGATGTTCCTTTAGGAACTGGGATCTCAGTGTGTTTTTTTCTTTTTTGTTGCTCTATGGCAGTTCCCTCTTACATAATAAAAAAAAAAAAATGCAGTCTTTTTGCTCTATACTGTATTTCTTGTCATATACTTTCTTCAACTTCTATCACAGAGCCGATGTATCTATCTAATTCAGTCCGGACTGCGTAAGTGCCATAGTTGTTACTCATTTGTTCATTAATTTTCTCCCATACTCGTCGTCCTACTCACTCTCATTCTCATTGCCTTTCTTTAATGATCACCTCTGTGTTTACTTGATTCCTTTAATTTTTTTCTCTCTCTCTCTCTCTCTCTCTCTCTCTCTCTCTCTCTCTCTCTCTCTCTCTCTCTCTCTCTCTCTCTCTCTCTCTCTCTCTCTCTCTCTCTCTCTCTCTCTCGTACTAAAACACTCGTACTAATTCTCCACAACTTTTCCTTCATCCTAATTTACTTTTAAACTTTTAACCTGCTTTTTCTTATCTTAAATTACTCTCGTTAGTCACCTGCAGCAAAAGATTTTTCATGACTACTTTCCTCCTGAGTTTTCTCTCACATTTCCTCGACTTCCTTTGCACTTTGGTGTCACTTTTAAATGCACATATAGAACGCTGAATATTTACCCACTTTGGCTTACTTGCTCATGCTTGTGACACTCGCGAGAATACTGATAAAGGTACAGCATAGTATGAATCATCTTAAGTAACCTGTATTTAAGTCGTCCAGCTCCATAAGGAATATAAAATAAAATAAGAGCATTGTACAAAGTGAAGATGATGATGATGATGATGATGATGATGAACATGCATTGTCATTCCTTAGTACCGTTAGGTAAGAGAATATTGATAGCTACTTTTTAATTCATATTTTTTACGTTATCTGAAAACTGATTTAATTTGCTTAAACGTATTGGTATTATGAGAAGAGAATAATGAATGATATCTACTTATTATCTTTTCTTTTTATGCTCCCTAAAAACGTAATGAATTTGCTTAGGTGTATCCCAAGTGATAAATACTGTGGGATAAAGTGTATCTAATTTTTTCGTACTTGTCATAAAAACCTGCACTCGATGTATCCCTCACCTGAGAACCAACAGAGAAAATACTTTGGAAGGGGAGAGGAAAATATGAAGGTTAAGTTGGTTCAAGAAGAGGATGAAGGACAAAAAAATAAGATACGTAAGGAGAGGAAGAGTGATAAAAGAGAGATACGTAAGGCAAAGAAAAGGAAGGAGGAGAGAAGTGACAGAGAAAACGTTGTTGAAAGATATGAACTGGAGGTGAAGATAGCTCAAGGAAGAGAGACTAGAGAGAGAGAGAGAGAGAGAGAGAGAGAGAGAGAGAGAGAGAGAGAGAGAGAGAGAGAGAGAGAGAGATAGGAAATGAAAGACAAAGGAGAAGAAGAAAATGAGAGGAGAGGAGAAAGGTGAATGCTGAACGTAAAGAGGGAAAGGGAGAAAAGAGAGTTATATTTGTAGGTAAAAGAAATGCGAAGGAAAGGAGTGATAAAAGAAGGAAAGTTAATGAGAACGATAGGAGATGAGAGGCAGAGAGACAGATGAAAGAAATGAAATATTAATAAAGACAAAGGGAAGGGAAAATGAATGATATAGGAGAGATGAAATGGGAATGCGTGAGAGAGAGAGAGAGAGAGAGAGAGAGAGAGAGAGAGAGAGAGAGAGAGAGAGAGAGAGAGAGAGAGAGAGAGAGAGAGAGAGAGAGAGAGAGAGAGAGAGAGAGACCGGTATAAGAAAGACAAAATACTCGTATATAGAAAAAGAAAAGATGTGATAATAAGAAAAGAGAAAAATGAATAAAAACGACAAAAAGAAAGAAAATGAGAGAAGAGAGTGACAATAAGAGGAAGGGAGTGATATGGAAAGAAGAGAGAGGGAAAAAGAATATTAAGAAGATAAAAAAAAAGTTGAGGAGAGAAAAAAAAAGAGGTTAGATAGTGGAATAGGGTGAATGAGAAATGAAAGAGGAAAGAGGGTGATAGAAGAGAAACAGAACATGGAAACGAAAAGAGATGAAAGGCAAATGAAAAGGAGAGCATGATAACACGATAAATAACTGAGTAAGGCTGAAGTGTGTAGTTCGAGTGAGGCTGTATGGGTGAGGCTGTGTGGATGAGCGGTTGAATGTGGAAATAGGATAAGTGGATGAGGTGACTCGATGGTGGAGCACTAAGCTTATTAAAAGGCAGGTAATTGATTTTGCTTCGAACACTAACGGACAGGTATGATAATTAAAATCGGATGCAGCACTACAGCCTAACTGGAATCCTCAGGTAAACCGGATGTAGGTATGTCAGGTAGAGAGTGTGCGCTGTGCCAATTACCTAGACACACACACACACACACACATGCACTCTCTCTCTCTCTCTCTCTCTCTCTCTCTCTCTCTCTCTCTCTCTCTCTCTCTCTCTCTCTCTCTCTCTCTACACCCACCCTCACAACACACCACACCACCTCACCTTTTCCACGCTCAAATCAACACGCACGTAATTAGCGGGAGGTATCGAGGTACACTCTTTGCGCCGCGGCTTCACTAATTTCAGAAGCACGTGGCGGCCGCTCTAATTAAGAGATCGAGCACTTCAAACGGCGCAACATAAGCAACACGACAACAATTCACGAACTTGAAACGATAAAATAATTGGCTGAAAAAAGATGAGAAAAAAAAAAAAGGTGAAAGTGAATTATATTTGCTCTGTTTGTCTATTGTTGCTGTTGGCATAATCCAGACAACATTAATTAAGCTCCAGTAATATTACGAGTAGCTCTCCACCTGCAAATCTGACCAACGCACTATAACGTAAATGAAATATAACACTAATGCAATACAGCACCTCACGTACAGAAGGAAGTGCAATGCAACACTACAGAACAATAAGTAAGATAAGCTGTGAAATGTCGAGAGCTTTATTGCACGTACTCATACAATATATAACAATACAAAAGGGTTAATAAGATGCAGGCTGTGAAGTGTCGAGAACTCTATAGAAATTCATATAAGTACTTAAGGTAGCAGAAGATAACTATAGAAAATAAAGATGATAAGTTAGAGGGTTTGGAAAGTCTGGATCGGTAGCTCCACACACACTCCATACACACGCCAGCGTCATGCAGCAGTGCTATAGACAGTGTTAGTTAGGTACAGCCCGTGGAAGGTTGAAGTTAGTAAACATACACACTCTTCACCGCATTCTGAAACGTTTCGGCGTGTTATCTTGACTACTTTGACCAGGCTGTAGTGGTGATTATTTATTATTTTTTCCGATTCTGTATCATCAAAGAAAAAAAGGAAGTAGTAGTAGTAGTAGTAGTAGTAGTAGAAGAAGAAGAAGACGAAAAAGGAAAAAAAAAAAACTAGCTATGCGAACTGAGCATCGTACTCCATATGTCAAAGCCGGGAAGGGTGGCGCTACTTGTCCCACGCCAGCTCTCTTGATTGAGCACGGCATATCTTTATGTGACGTTGAGATAGTAGTAGTAGTAGTAGTAGTAGTAGTAGTAGTAGTAGCTTGAGGTTGGTAAACATACATACCCTTTATCACATTCTTATCGTTTCAGAGCCTCATCTCGACTGCTTCTAATAGGCTTTAGTATAAATTACAAAGGTTTCATGATACTTGTCCTGATTTTAGAATACTTTAAGTAGTAGTAGTAGTAGTAGTAGTAGGATAGGTAGCAGTAGCAGCGGCAAACAGTAAAACAAGCAAACAGAAAAAAAAAAAGAGGGAGAAAAAAAAGTTTGCCCTCCACACTTTCGGAGTGCGGGATTCGAGCTGCCACATCCCCCCAACAAGCACAAAATGTCCCAAACTTTCCCACCGAACTCAGGGATTAGACCATTTCAGAGTGACCCCCCTGTTATTCCCTTACGGTCTGTCTCCACGTGAACACTGCAGAGAAAAAGTGTGTGTGTGTGTGTGCGTGTGTGTATGTGTGTGTGTGTGTGGAAAAAAAAAAGGTTCAAGTTACCCACACGGGAGGCGCCTCAGCTTACACGCAGCTCGTGGTGTCGGCAGCGGGGATTCCAAGTGTCGGGTCCTGCCAGGTTAGTGGGGAGGTGGAGAGCTGAACGAAATTCTTTGGTCTTTCAAATTAGTTTAAATGGAACTAAAACTTTTTTGCACTATCTTTTTACCATACGAAGGTTCTTTGTACCGTGCTGTAATACATTTAGTGTAAATGTTTGACTGGTTTTCTGATTTTAATTGAAAACAGTATTTTCCTTTTAAATTCAATGAGGAAATTCATGTGGTACGTCAGAATACATGGCGTATCAGAGGACATAGAAATAAAATAATAATAATAATAATAATAATAATAATAATAATAATAATAGTAATAATAATAATAATAATAGAAAGAAGAAGAAGAAATATGGAATCTAGACAGAAGAATTTTTCATCACTTAATCCAGCATCCACTCTGCTCTATCCTGCTAATTGTTAACTTCGTGGCTTGTATTTATCTACTTATTTATTACTAGTTTATCATTCACATCATCTATTTAGTTGCTGTTATTTCCTATTTGTTACTTATTCATTTACTGCATGATTATATTTCAGAGCCTAAGAGCACCACTGTCTCAAGAATCAGGATGTCATATTGGCATCACTCTCGGTCAGCTGATGGGCGGCGATCAGGAGTTGCGCCAAGATGAATACAGAGTCCGGGGTGCAGACCAGTAGCAAGCGCCGCATCACTAGAACCTTCTCTCTTTCTGCTGTGAAGATACGAGTAATTTTGTTGTGAGTATCAATAATCTTCTACTTAATATCACCAAGCGTCGTTCATCAATATGCAGCACATTCCATCGATCACAATATGTCTGTTTTGTCCATTATTGATTTTTTTTTTGTTTTGAAGCGGAGCTGGGGGATAGTTTATGGCTTGATATGAATATTTTCTGCGTTATGATGATAGTAGTAAATGTACCCTTATTGATGAAACTGAGAGCATAATCTCGAGTTGCCGATCTGTACAGAGGAAGTGAAAAGTTTCCAGTAAGTAAATAATAATAAGGTCAGTATGTAGCCTCTCAAGAAAAGATGAAGTCAGATAAAAGCCTTGCATGAAAAGATGGTTAGACTGTAAGAGAAATTCAGATCACGGTTTCGCATGGAAAGATGTGGTGAAATACCAGCCTCTCATGAAAAGATATGGCTTTAAAATTCCGAGCTTTGCTCATGAATTTACTTTTTTTTTTTTTATTGCTTTCAGATGAAAAAAAAAATATACTTAGTTTTGATTCATCTGTTATAGGTTCATTAGTTTAGGATGCAGAATAAGAGTTTTTATTATTATTATTATAATTTTTTTTTATTTTCAGCACTGACAAAAAAAAAAACTAAAATTAATTGATTTAGATGTGGTGATGCGATAACAGGTCATGGCGCTGACCAGGTAGTGAGTGGAAGTTTTAGTCAAGGGTGTCAGTATTAATAGTAGTAGTAGTAGTAGTAGTGATGGTAAATGTTGTCGTCGTAAAACCAGCTGATCAAAATGGATTCTTCTCGCTTCGAATTTTTTTTTTTTTTTTTGATTTTAGAACATCCAAGGCCTTGATATAGTTTTGAAAACTACTTAGGACAATGTGTCTTAAAATACAATCTTTCTTTGCTCCCTTCCTTTCTTTACTCATGTACTGTTATCATCATAAGCATCCATCACTTCCCTCCTCCCACACTAGTCTCCTCCTCCTCCTCCTCCTCCTCCTCCTCCTCCTCCTCCTCCTCCTCTTCCTCCTCCTCCTCATGTTTTCCTCTTGACCTTACCATCCAGTTTCCTCATCCATTTCACCTCCCTACATCCTCCTTCCCCAGACAGAACATGACCATCCTCTGCCTTTCCTCCCCAACACACACACACACACACACACACACACACACACACACACACACACACACACACACACACACACACACACACACACACACACACACACACACACACACACACACACACACACACACACACACACACACACACATACACACACACGTCAACGTCCTGCTTTCATTTTTTTTCTTGTGATTATTATTCAGTAAGAGGTTTGGAAGCTTATGGATCAAAGCTTATCATGATATAACATTCTGTTTGGCATCCAGAAGCTAAATGTCACTTTCTTGTATTAGCAGTGGAGTTCATTGTATATTTAAATGTTTCTCCGGTGGCGGTGGTGATGATGATGATGATGATGATGATGATGATGATGACATGGAGGAAAAGGAGGAGGAAGGGATTAAGTATATAAATAGTGTGTGTGTGTTGTGTGTGTGTGTGTGTGTGTGTGTGTGTGTGTGTGTGTGTGTGTGTGAATATGGGCTTGATTTTTGTTGCTCTTTCATGTAGTCGATAAAAATATATATAAAAAAAAGGAAAAAAAAATGCTCGCAGATCCAGCTTTGTTTAACAGCATTTCACAGCATTTTCATTTGGCAGCACGTGGAAGTATTATCCTCTTATATGCTTCCACGAGAGAGAGAGAGAGAGAGAGAGAGAGAGAGAGAGAGAGAGAGAGAGAGAGAGAGAGAGAGAGAGAGAGAGAGAGAGAGAGAGAGAGAGAGAGAGACCAGTAGACCTACACGTGGCAGTTCCTGTTCCTGTTTAAATTATATCTACGTCTATCATTTCAATCCATAAATTTGTAAAGCCTTAAAGCTTCCTGTTGACTCTCCGCTAACAACCTGGTTACCGAGTCTATTCCAGTCACCAGCCAGTCTATTTGAGAACCAATTTCTTCGCATCCACTTTTAAAACTCAACTTTAATAAGGCTGAACCCGTTATTCCTCGTCCTTTCCTAGCTATCAGAGAGAGAGAGAGAGAGAGAGAGAGAGAGAGAGAGAGAGAGAGAGAGAGAGAGAGAGAGAGAGAGAGAGAGAGAGAGAGAGAGAGAGAGATTGATATTGATATGTTTATTGCCCTAAACATTAATTACAAAAGCATGCTAAATCTAAATATAAGTAAACTGGCACAATCTGTCGAGCCTAAACTCTCTGACAAAACTCATGCAACATTTGTATATTACATATTAATACAGAAAAAGGTCTTACATTGTAAAAGAGTTATTATTTTAGTTCTTAGCTCTTGATTTAGGAGATATTTCTTCATAATATACTTAAAATAAGGTAGGTAAGGTGACACATCGAATTTTTGTATTGTCTAGTGAATAATTCCATAACTGAGGTCCAGTAACAGAGAGAGAGAGAGAGAGAGAGAGAGAGAGAGAGAGAGAGAGAGAGAGAGAGAGAGAGAGAGAGAGAGAGAGAGAGAGAGAGAGAGAGAGAGAGAGAGAGAGAGAGAGAGAGAGAGAGAGAGAAATAGTAATAAATAATGTAGGAATAACGAATGTGGAAGTGACAATGATGAGACAGGAAGACAGGAAGGAAGAGAGACAAAAGACAGGTATTCTATTAAAGGAGAGAGATAGCCACATCACACGATAATCAGGTGTGGACTCGTATCGGTGGTGTGGTAACGGTAGCATACGTGACTGTCACTCTGAATAATGGAGAGAGAGAGAGAGAGAGAGAGAGAGAGAGAGAGAGAGAGAGAGAGAGAGAGAGAGAGAGAGAGAGAGAGAGAGAGAGAGAGAGAGAGAGAGAGAGAGAGAGAGAGAGAGAGAATCTGTTGCCGTCTATCATTAATTTTTTGCTTCAGTTTCGTCTTGTAAACTGCTTTTATGTTTTTTTTTTTAATGTATTCCGTCTGGAGCAGGAGCAGTCACTCTCTCTCTCTCTCTCTCTCTCTCTCTCTCTCTCTCTCTCTCTCTCTCTCTCTCTCTCTCTCTCTCTCATCTATAGTTTAATCCAGCTACTTCTGAGATAGATAGATAGATAGATAGATAGAGAGAGAGAGAGAGAGAGAGAGAGAGAGAGAGAGAGAGAGAGAGAGAGAGAGAGAGAGAGAGAGAGACAAAGCGCACAACTCAGAAAAATGACCTAAGAAAATATAACTGTAATATTGGTAATTCTCTCACCTGTCCCTCCGGCCAGCCCTTCCCCCTCCCATGCTGGTGGTGGAGGGGAAATCTGTCTACAGCTATGCCCCATTAACATTATTGATAGCCCTCTGTGTGATGATAGTGCCTCTTACTGTTCTCTCTTTCTCTCTCTCTCTCTCTCATCTCTCTCTCTCCTCTCTCTCTCTCTCTCTCTCTCTCTCTCTCTCTCTCTCTCTCTCTCTCTCTCTCTTTCTCCCTCTCTCTCTCTCTCTCTCTCTCTCTCTCTCTCTCTCTCTCTCTCTCTCTCTCTCTCTCTCTCTCTCTCTCTCTCTCTCTCTCTCTCTCTCTCTCTCTCTATATATTTAAAACATATCCACGTTGGATGTAAAACTATAAAAAAAAAACATTATTTACAGTAATTACATAAAGGTATAAATATGAAATTCACACTCAAAAAAAAAAGCACAATAAGTATATATACAAGAAGCTGTGTCTATGAGTGTCTATGTGTGGAGCACTAGCGAGGACAGGAGGGTTTCCCGCCACCTGTGGGCAGCCAGCTTCACTTGATGTGTGGACATGTTCGGTACCAGGGGCGTGGCTGCCGTGAACATGTTCCACAGCCGTAATGTCCTGGCTGTGAATGTGCGCTGGTGCTGCCTGGAGTGTGAACGAGGTATCTCCACCATCTCGACGCTGCAGAGGGCAGTCCTCGTGTGCCTCTGCACGGCTCTCTCTTGGTCTGTTTATTTCTGTTTTGCCTGTTTGTCTCGTTGTTGTTGTTGTTGTTGTTGTTGTTGTTGTTGCTGTTCATCTTGTTCTTGTTCTTGTTCTGCTTCTTCTACTACTGTACTTCATCCTCTTTTCTTTTGTCCCTTTAGAAGTAGTAGTAGTAGTAGTAGTAGTAGTAGTAGTAGTAGTAGTAGTAGCAGCAACAGCTGTTTCTTCTTTTTTCCTCCTCCTCCTCCTCCTCCTCCTCCTCTTCCTCCTCTTCCTCCTTTGCCTCCTCCTCCATTTTCGCCCCCGCTGCTGTCAGTGAGTTCGTGCTTCGTGTGTCTTCATTATTCACGTAACGAGGCCGTGGTTGTGGGTGTGTTGCGGGGACGGTGTGTTTAGATATGCTTGAGTGCGTGTGGCGTGGTATCGCTTACCAAGGCTGCGTAGCTCACTGGGTATTTAGAGGTAAAGGTGTGTCTTGTGATATGCACGTGCTGTTTGGGTTAGGAAGTGTTATGTCAATTGGTAACATTTTCTGTCTATTGTTTTGTTTTGGGTGCTCCCGTTAAGAGTTGTTGTGACCTTTCTCTCTCTCTCTCTCTCTCTCTCTCTCTCTCTCTCTCTCTCTCTCTCTCTCTCTCTCTCTCTCTCTCTCTCTCTCTCTTACCTTTTTGGGTCTCATTTATCCCATTCCCTCGTTTTCCCTTTTTTTTTTCTCCTTTCCTTGTTCAACTATACCTTCCGTTCTTCCTCTCTTTTTTACCCTCTCCTCCTTTTCTACCTTTATCTCCTGTTTTTCTTATTTACCCTACTTTCCCCCCATCTCTCTCTCTCTCTCTCTCTCTCTCTCTCTCTCTCTCCTCTCTCTCTCTCTCTCTCTCTCTCTCTCTCTTTTCTTTTGCCATCAGTCTTATTTCAGATGCTCCGGTTAAAGGTCGCCACATCAGAACATTCATCTCCATCTTATTCTGTCTTCGGCGTCCTCCTCTGTCACACCCATTGCTCGCGTGTCCTCCTTCAGTGCATCCATAAATCTCTGTAGTAGTCTTCCTCTGTTTTGGCTATTATACTCATTACGTATTCTAGTGTAAATCCCTTTTTGTCTTATCATTTAATAACTATCACTTAGTATCCTTATACGGCTACTACGTACAACTTGTTTATTTATCACTAATCTCATCTCTTTCAGAATCCTAAAGGCAAACAGTCTTTCATACGAGGGAGATCATATACTCTCTCTCTTAAAAAGTTGACGAGGAGGAGAAGAAGTAGGAGGAGAACGAATATGAAACTGAGGAGGAGATGGTGGTGGTGGTGATGGTGGTGGTGGTGGTAAAGGAGGGAAATTTTGAAACAAGGAATAGGAGGTAGAGAGTAAAGGGCATGTCTGCTTCTCTCTCTCTCTCTCTCTCTCTCTCTCTCTCTCTCTCTCTCTCTCTCTCTCTCTCTCTCTCTCTCTCTCTCTCTCCGTGCATATAAGACATTCCATAATCTATGCATTTCTCTCACTCACCACCTGTGTCTTCCTTGTCCACGGAAAGTAACCCCCTTCATCTAGGCTTCTCCTCCTCCCCCCATTCCCTCTCCCCTACTCCCCGTACTCCCCCTTCCCTGACGCCCCACTCTCTCCCTCACTGAGCCTTCCTTTCCCATTGTATATTTAAAAGACATGACACTACCGCAGCTCACTCTCTCCTCGTCACTCCTCACCGCCTGACATGGTTCGCTTCCTCCTCATTTGGGCAGGTGAGGCGAAGTGGCTCTTCCTACCTGTGCCTGAGACTTTTGTTTAGTATCAGCTTTAGGTTTAGTATCAGCTTTAGGTCTTTTACTGTTTATTTCTGCACTGCATTCCATAATCATAAGACACTCTGGAATATTTCACTTTGTTCTGCTTCTAAATGTTATGCTGGCTACAGGTTGTTAAATGTATTCTTTATCTTTTCCTTTCTTTCTTGTAAATTTTTGCAGTGATTTTGTACAGTGGTGTTAGTGTTGTGACTGCTGTATATCCCCGTGAAAGGATTAAACATGCGTCTGTCTGTTTTATTTATTTATTCTTCTTTTTCTGCCTTCTCTCTTCATCATACGAACTATTTATTTATTTATTTTTTTCACTCGCCACAAAAATTATTAGTCCGGTTCTCATGAGTGTTTTCCTCATTGACAGTGCAGATTCCTTGTTAAACTATCACTGGAATCATGAAAACACCATTGAAAACTCTGGTAATTTTCACTAAAGCCTGTTAAAGGTAGTCGGGATGTTTGAGAATGTCTTCCTTTACATCTTTCTTGGAAATAGATGAGCTGCGTTGCTTCCCATCACTGACTGACATACTGAGTCATAATCTCTATGAACTTCGTTATTAACCTGATTCAGGCTTCGTATCAGGGTAAACATTCATTTAGTTTCTTTTGTGTGTCTTTCTGAGCATAACCGTGAAAACATTAAGATGGGTTGGTAGTAATGGGCAGATCTTAATTTTCTTCTTTTTAACATACTCATATATGAAGACCGAACAATGATAATGGGTAATGTACTTCTTTCTCTTTTACTCAACATTGTCACAAAAAATACTAGAACTCAATAGCGATAACGGATAATATATTTTTTCTTTGTCTCTCTCTTTTTTTTTTTTTTAACATATCTGCGGATTGAAATTGAACAACGGCAATGACTAATGTATTTTCCTCCAGTATCTCTCACTCACCATTACTGTGAAAGAGACTAATACTGTGTACCGATAATGGCTAATGTCTTTATTTTTGTATATATTCATTATGACTGGAAACTGAAATTGATCTGTAGTAATGACTCATGTCTAGTCTTCGTGTCCTTAATATAAACATGAAACTTATCAGTGATAATGGATTATATCTTTTCTTTCCTTGATTTTCTTCAGCATAACCACGAGAAATATTGCCAACGAACGGTGATAATAACTAGTAAACGGCAATGTTGTGCACATATGTTACTAATGTTACAATTAGATATGTACTGTAAGGATGTGTTTACGATGAACGTTATTTACTTCATCCCAGTGTGTGTTGTGCAGTAATCGTGCAGAACAAGAAGGTGAAGGGACAGTGATGGCTTGCACAGACTCACACGGACTGATCTCAAGAGTCTGCATCACGTATCGAAAAAGAAGATAATACTAATACAAAAATCTGAAAATAAGCTTTAGTGAATAATAAAATAGAAAATAAAAAAAATCTTAGCGAAAGAACAACAAAATAAAAGATGGTGGTAATACTACAACTACAGGGTGCCCCACAAAAAAAAAAACGGAAATTTTAGATCTACGTTATGTATTTTACGCACGCATTTTACCATGTATTTTACTGTGCAGCTGCTCACGGAAAGCATTTTGAACATCACATGTAACAATTGTGTTTTTGTTCTGCTTTAACAATATTTCTGTTAACAACAACTGTTTTCTGTTTCCAACAATTAGATAAACTATACCAAATTTCCTGTTTTTTTTTTTTTTTTTTTTTGTGAGGCACTCTGTAGTAATAAATGAATATGAAGAAAGAAAAACAAAAGAAGAAATAACATTCACTTTACCTGCCTTGCCAATAGCAACCGAGCGTTGCTTGCATACCTGACATTAACTGCAAATATATCAACGTATAGATATAAATAAATGTTATAGTAAGAAATATTGCAATTAGCCATGACCAGTAATTGATGTAACAAAACTGACGTTCTCGAATAAATGAAATTTATAATATTTCAGCATTGGTAAATTGGACGATGTGTGGGAAACTGGTGAAAAAAGGCTAATGACAATCGCTGCTGCTGGTGACAGGTAAAAGTCCTCCACAAAATATGGTAATAATAAGGGCAAATATGCAGACAGAACAATGAAAATTAAAACGAGCTAAACCACACCTTGAGTTTGTTTGCTCGTTTGTTCACTTGTCGGTTTACTTGTCGTCGTTGTTAGATATGTGTTCTGGTTTCATTTCATATTTTTTTCTCCCTCTAAAAGTTACTCGCATTATGAAATTATTTTGCGTGAAAGTTAAGCTCCACGATATTTCAACAGCATTTGAAAAAAGTTGTAATCATTGCTTTTATTTTTTTTTTATGAGGCCTTCATGTGACAGTTGTTATTAATTATTGTATTTATCACGAATCTCTCTCTCTCTCTCTCTCTCTCTCTCTCTCTCTCTCTCTCTCTCTCTCTCTCTCTACCGAGCAAGGTACAAGCAAGAAAAAAATAAATAAAAAAGATAAAGAAACGAATATACGAAAAAAAAAGAACATGGATCTTAGGATTCGAGAGAAAGAAAAAAAGTCTTCTCAATATTACAATAAGCCAAGCGCAAAGAAAGGCTAAATATTGGATAATGGTAATATTAGAAAGATACTCGAAAATGAAATATCTGAAGCGTTTAGAAAATATACATTGAAAGTTTGCAGAAAGATCCTCTAAGACAAAATAAGTAAGACAACAGAAAAGAACCATGAAATAGACAAACTTATAGAAAAGAAATAAGTTGAAAAATACAAATAAAAGGTCAGCACCATAAGAAGATAAAAACAAAAAGCTTCGAAATAAAAAGAAAAAGAAAAAAACCTAGAATATAAGGAAATAAAAAGTCAGAGAAGAGAGGGATAAGAACAATGAAATAGAATTACCAAAAAAAAAAAAAAAGATTAAACGGAAAGAAAACAAATCATGTATCTAAAACTATTTTGCTTTTGATTACCACCACCACCATCATCGTCATCACCATCATTATCACTATTCACCGCCATTATCCCTCAAATCCTAATGCATTCTGTCCCTCTCACCTTTTCCTCACCTGGCGCCATTCGATAACGAGCAGGTTCTTCTTTATAAATGACTTAATGAGATTTCCACTCGGATTCTCACCTTCCGGAATGAACCGCCCGTAATGCCTCTCCTCGGCCCTTGTCTGCGCGGGAAAAGAGTGCATGGAAGCGCTTTTGCACTTTGTCGAGAGAGAGAGAGAGAGAGAGAGAGAGAGAGAGAGAGAGAGAGAGAGAGAGAGAGAGAGAGAGATTGTCGGAAATCACTCAGGCATTTAGCAATCAACGATACCTTGCATAAAACACGAAGGCGTAATTATGGTATCACAGTAACCACTCAATATTTTAATATTTTACTGCGTACTGCTCCAGCATGTATTACGTGTCTGAGTGCTGCAGGGAAAGATCTCCATGCTGACATACAAGCATTCTATTAACTCAGACTAATCTTCTCTTTTATCCCCTTCACTGGTAAACTGTGGAACTCTTTTCTTTTCTCTGTATTTCTTCCCTCCTACGATTCGTAATTTCAAAAGAGGAGTAACAAGACACCTCCGGAACTAAATTAGTCCACTTTTTATATGTACATTTTTAACTTTCTTTAACTTTTTGGGAGCGGCTCCTGCTTTTTTGCTCCTTAAAAAAAAGTTAGCAACGTTAGTAAAGTGTTCGTTTATAATGAAGACCAAAAACGTGGTGGTCATAATTACTTTGAACATATAAATTGGTATAATAGGAAAACTGCGCAGAAAAAGAAGAAATTTCATTAATTTATTACTTTTGGGATAATTGCTGATCAAAAAAGGTGCATGGACCAACGAATCTATGAAATTATGGGGTGGTATTTATGGACCATTTTGTGGTGCGCACGAGACGAGACTCGAGATGAACTATTTCGTAAACAAGACATTGCGGGAACGGATGGAACTCCGGGAAATGTAAAAAGAAGGAAGCTAAACTGGACCGTGGAGGAGGGTCTCATCCTTGTTAATGCCGTCTAGGAATTGCATCTTATAGTCAATGGTCGGTTCAGGCCATAGTTGACCAGTGCAGATAAGAGAAGGGCGTGGGAGGAGATCGCAAGGAGCATAAATGCCGCCAACCAGCACACGTCCAGGACGTGGGAGGAGGTGGAAGTCAAATGGTTTTCCCTCGTTTCCAAGACAAGGAAAAAGGTGAATTCCAAGAGATTTGAGTTCGATCAATCAGGTGAGAGTTATTTTACTTAAGTGACAAGTACATTTTGGATATAATTTTGGGTAGTGGATATAGTCTTTTTGTTAAACAATATTATGATAATGTTGCCAGCTGTATAGTATTTCTGTCAATGATAAGTACTTAAAATTTATGGTAAATCTTATTCCTCTTGTTAACATCTTTGTGCCATTCAAACATAATGTCTCCTCGTTTCCATGGCCTATCAAACCACCCTTAGCTCTCCTGAACCCTAAAAAAAAAAAAAAAAAAAAAAATGGCTTGCTCATCATATAAACACCAGAGAGCGGTGCATGGCAGACACTATCCTCAGGCCTTGATCACTTTAACAGTTTAATTACCATTATTGAAACTATAGCACCACAGCTCAGTCTCAATATGAATCGTCCTTGATTGACTCCAGTACCAACCCTAAGCTATTCCATTTCTGTGTCAGACATAAGAAGGTTGGTCAGCCCTCGGCAGGACTTCTACTGACTAGGGAAGGGGAAATGACCAATGAATGCAAAGTTATGGCTGACATGTTAAGGCTTTTGCCTCAGTGCTTCAAGATCATTTGCCAAACCTGGCTCAACATCAGTCCTGTGACAACTCCATCTCTAACAATGAGTGATCAGTCCACTATTAAAGATTATCTCAAGTTTCTTGATGTCTTCTAGCATGGATCCTGATGGCATTCATCTCCACTTACTCCAGTCTTGTGCCAGTCAACTTGCATATTTAAATCCTCTTTAACATCAGGACATTTTATGGATTTATGGAAGTTTCTAACATTGTTCTCAATTTTGAAATGGGCCCCAGAGCAAATCCTCTCAACTATATAGACCATTTAGCTTGATATCAGTTTGTGTTCAGACCTTAGAACAAACTGTGACACACCAGCTTTATCAATACCTTGAAGATGAGGGAATTATTTCTTAATCTTAGTCTGGTTTTAGGCCTCATCACTCAGTGGAAGACCAGCTGATATTGACACATCATAACCTAGGTTTGTCCTGTACTAAGTGGGTACCCCAGGGGTCAGTGTTGGGTACTATTCTTTTTCTATATATATTAATCAGGTTGTACATGATTTATCTTGTGGATATAAAATATTTGCTGACGATTTAAAGTTTTATTTGTTAACTGTCATTATGTTTCTTCAGCATTTTGTGATATTGCTTGACTTCAGTGTAACATTAACTTGATTTGTAGTAGACTTGAACCTTGGGACTCAAATTTAACACTAACAAATGTGCTGTTCTCCACTTCCATCACTTCTATGTGGACTGGACTCTTCTTGGGCAGTACTCATCTTATTACAATAGCTATATTCAATTAAGTTTGTGCAGTCTTATATTGAACTTGGTATTATGGTTGATCTAAAATGTATTTTAGGTACAAAAATATAATGTGATTATCATTTTGTGTTGTTAGAGCCAGCATAAACATTATTCTATTTCACCATGAATGTACACACAAACAGGGCCTAACTAATGTAGGGGGTATTTTGTGAGAACAGTACCTTTATAATTTATGTTAGTTTGTTGCAGCTGTAACATTACTGTATTACCGTTCATTCCCTGAAGGTGATCGTGGTCCAGAAGCTCTCCCCCTTGACCCTGTGGAGAGCAAATTAATGGAGTTGTTGGGGGATAATTTTATTGTTGAGGGCATTCTTCCCTAAGACTTGGATCTCATCTATCATATATCACAGTAAGTACCTACTAGTATATCCTTAAATTATTGTAACCAGAACAGAGATTTCAGCATATCAGTGAAGGTTATTGTAAGGCGAGATGCTTGGTTACTGGCAAATATTGTGTGGATATTGATTTGGGTTGATTAGGTTTTAATTTGGTTTAATTCTAGCACTCTTCTTTGTTCTTTTTTGATTGATTTATTCTGTTTACAGAACATTTGTACTATTCACATGATCTGGTTAAATTTAATTAGCATGGAGTACATTAGGTTAGGTTTAGATTTAGGGAGGTTAAAAGTTGAGGCTGTAGAGGGATGCGCTTTGCTGAAAATTTATTAGTTATGTTTGTTTACTTTATTTTAGATTAGTTATTTAAGTTATGTTTGCTAAGCATTACATATTGTGCAAAGAAAATAGCTGTTGAATCACTTACTTGTCTGTAGAAATATTGCATGTTAATGGAAATTTGTCCCAGAGTGTGGGATGGAATTGAAAGATTCTGACTCAGACTCTGGTTGCAGGAAATCATTAGGTTATGACTCCAACAACAAAATAGATATTGAATTAAATTTCTATAATTCTAGGCATAATCCAAGAGATGGGGGAACACAGGAGCAACACCTCCAGGCCCAGCAGGAGGAAGAGGCTGAAGGAAAACCAGCCTCAGCAACTAGTAAAAAAACTAGTTATGACAAACTATTATTATATAAGGAAGAAAAAAAAGAAAATTGAAATTAGAAAAAAAAAAAACTTACATTACTAAAACTAGAGAAGTCTATAGAAAAGACAGAAGAGGAAATAAAAAGGAAAATGGAACTGCATAAACTAGAGTGTGAATACTCTAAGTCAGTAATATATGGTCAAGTCACAATCTAGTTATCAATAAAGGAAAGCAAGGAAACTAGCTTTATATCCTTAACACTTTATTTAAAGACTAAATAAAAAAAAAAAAAAGAATAACAGGAGCATCTTAAGTGTCCTCATGTACAGCTGCTGGGATAACTTGACCCGATTTTTTGGAGCAAAAAAGCACGATGCTATAAATGTGTGTGTGTGTGTGTGTGTGTGTGTGTGTGTGTGTGTGTGTGTGTGTGTGTGTGTGTGTGTGTGTGTGTGTGTGGCATTTTCTACTATATCACTATCTATACCTTCCCTTTTAGTGAGTGACGATGACACGCTGCAAATTAAAGTGGAACAACAATGAAAAAAGCAGAGAGAAAACATAAAAAAGCAGTACATTTAATTATAAGAGGGACAGACTGAAAAACTGAGACTACCCCACCCAAAAGTGGATCTTTGGGACACCTTAGGCTGGGAGCAATGCAAGAACTTCATTCATCCACACTGAAAAAGAAGAGATATTTCCTATACTATTATCCACCTCACACCTTCCTAGAATTGGCTCACTCACCCTATGCATGCTTCTCTCCTCTCAAAGACCATCACCTTATTTACTCAAGCATTCACCTTCATTTTCTGCCTAACATATGCCACTGAAGTTCCCTTTCACTCACTGACAATAAAACAGTGTCATCAGCAATTAGATATGTTACAGCACCCCATTTCACTCCATTTTCATTCACCCATGCACTAATTTTTCCCACTTTAACTTTCATCTCCCCCATATAACCATGTGTGAATATATTAAACTATTACAGAAACAAGTCACATTCTTGCCTCAATCTTGTTACTATAGCAAATCTCCAAGCTCCCCTTCCACCCTTACAGATGTACTGGCATACTTACAGAAAGCCTTAATTTATTCCAACAACAGTCCTGTACACCATAATGTTAAGAATATCTCATAGGGGTTTTTTATCCACCCTATCATCATATGCCTTCTTTAGGTACATGAATGTAAGTAATGCTAACACTGAAGGCTACTGAAAGCATAGCCCACAATAGCTGCAATCAAGGACTAAAGGGCTCATATCCTTGGCAGTAACCTTGTTGAGAACACAGGAGCACTTACTTGAAGTGGAGATTGGCAATGTAATCTTGGAGTGGATGCCCATTTTGGGCAGCAGGTCTAGTTGGATTTGGCTCCATTCCTCCGCCTTTGTTGGCTTCAGCTACACCCTCCGTCTTGTACTCAGGCAGTGGAATGTTTTCCTGCTTGTGATGTGGAGAATTATGCAGACACAGACAATCTTGCATGTCTTCTCTGGGCTGAAGCGCACTTCACAAAGAACATGAAATATGTGTTTCAGCTGCCCAATGGTGCTCTCCACAATACACCATCCCCACGCATACACAGCATCTTGTGGAATCTGAAACATTCATAACTTGTTCAGGATGCAATCAACAACATTAATTTTGTGTCACTAATGCTAGATCACAGTAAATCCATTATCTTTACTAATTTGTCATGGAAATTAAGTTTCTGAAAAGCTAATATCTTCCCCAGTTGTATGTGACGTATGGGTCACACAACTTAGTATTTACTTATTTAGTTAATTTTGGTTATTTCTTGGTTAGAATTTGGTTAAGTTAGCCCAGTAGGGTAAGGGTTACATGCAGCAGGGTTAGGATCCAGCAGGGTGAGGTTAGATTGAGGCCTGCAGGCTTAGGATCCTCAGGGTTAGGCCCTGCTGATGGGTTAGGTCCCTCATGGTTTGGTTAGATTAGGTTTCTTTTAGGTTAACTTAAAACAGATCAGTAGAATAATATTAGCAAAAATAGGTTTGCATTCCTTTTACTTGTTATAATTGGCTTGTAGAAAAGGAAGGGGAGTTAGATATGGTGTTATCAGCCAATGCTTTCATGGACATCCACTATTCCCCAGCATGTACAGCAGTATCCTCCTGGGATTTCATTTTGTACAAACAGTAATTTACAGCCTGATTCATCCAAATTCCTAGCATCATACATTGACCCAGTCCACCTTGCCACAATGTTAAGTATTATGTGCGTAGCATCACACACCACTTCTTAGACTAAGGGAGCAGTGTGTCAGTCAGGAGCAAAGCCGGCAGGATATTAGGATTCATCAGTAGGAGTGTAACAAAGAGAAGTGCAGATATTATCCTCAAGTTATATTTAGCTTTAGTTAGGCCACATCTGGACTATGCAGTGCAATTTTGGACATCATATTATAAGAAAGACATAGATTCCTAAGAAGTAGTGCAGAGGATGATGCTAAGATGATTCTGGGACTGAGAGGATTACCGTACAAAAATGGCTGAAATGACTCAACTTGCATTCTCTGGCGAGAAGGTGCGCGGGGACATGATAAAAGTATTCATATTGGTAAAAGGAATTAATAAGGGAGACACAAGTGACATTCTTTTAGTAAACAATCAGGAAAGAACTCAACGTAATAAATACAAGCTAGATAAGTTTAGGTTTAGGAAAAAGCTTGGTAGGAAGTTTGGAACTGGTCCAGGAAGAGGGAGGTGGATGAGTGGAATAAGCTTAACAGTCATATGGCCAGCGCCAACACGCTCGGTAATTTCAAGGGAAGGTTAGATGATTATGTGAATAGGGGAGACAGGTGGTAATGAGATGGTTGACTGGTGGGGAGAAGGATAAAAGCGTCCGTTCATGGTCAGTACAAGAGTTGCCCAGTGTAGGCCAACCGGTATTTTGTAGTCTCCTTCATTCTTATGCTCTTATGTTCACTTGAACATTTATGTTGTGGTAGCACTTTCTTTTGACATATAAAATGTTAATTTTCACTGGGAGACACAATTCTAATTGTGTTTTTGTCGTCTGTAGCTGCCACAACACCCAGAAACCCATCGAATTTCATGAATTCGTCGTTTTCTTTGCATTTCTTGCAGTGTGAGTGGAAACTTCATAAAAAAAAAAAAAAAAAAAAAAAAAACTGACAAAGAAGTCTGGGTCAGCTAGTGCATTTACCGTCTGGGTAATCATACGACTGATTGTAAGCTGTGTTGTCCCAAATTCGTCACACTTACATTGTTGCAGTTTACCAGTGGTTAAATGACTTTCCATAAGAGCCACCTTCGTCTCAGGACTCGACTCAGCGGCGTATTTCTTGTCTTCTGAAGCCTGTCTCTCACCAAGTCTGTCACTGCAACAACAACACAATCGATTCGAATCTCTTCCATTTCCGCGTCGTCGTATTCTTGAAAGATGTCTCTTCTGGACGATAAGGGCGCTGCCCGACTGGTTGTTGTCTTTAGTCCGCCATCGTCACGCATAAAAGCTGTTTGTCAAGAGTTAAAAGTCTTTCCTGGGACTTTCATCTTAATAGACCCTAACAGGTTTTGTGAATACACTGCTGGCGCTTAATATGAGAGTGGTAGTCGTAGCAGCCCTAAACTACAGCAGTGTTTGCTAGGGTTTACACATTTTACTTATACGGCTGGTACTGTCCCCTAGTGGTGAACCTAAACGACGCACGAACATGAAAAAAAAGGTAAATATATATTACCCGAGAAGGCATAACGACAGAAAAAAAAGTAGAAAGAAAAACAAGACAACAAAAAAACAAAAAGACGGACAAACAGATATAAAAGCAATAAGCAAGATTACCAGAAGACATCGCTGGCTGATAAGTCAAGAGAAGAGTACCTAGACGGAGACGGAAACATGACCTATTGATTGTTGTGTTGTTTCATGTTGCTGAATGTTACTGTGGTGGTGAACATTTGACGCGTAATGATAATTGTTTGAGTCTTCAGAGAATATGGAAGTTATTTTATTTATTTTTTTGCAATTGATATATGAGTTGTGTAGCGTTAAATATTCGGAGGTAAGTCTGATGTACTTCATTTTAGCGAAGGAAAGCAAAAAAAAAAGAAAAAAATATATTAGTGTGATATTCATTGCATTTGATTATCTGACCTAAGTAAGTGTGCGACATTGCAAACAACGCCCTTGTTCATGATCACATTTTCTTTACTGTTACCATTCATACTGCCTGTTACTCACAAAAACAATTCTCCAATCCATACACCCACGCAGACACATAAATTCTCCCCAAACGCCATAAATTCATATGGATATTTACTCTTGGAAAAGACGCCGAGCAGCAGCAATGTGTGTGTTTACCCGCCGTCATTTGTTGTTGTTGGCTTGGCAGCGCCGGCACGCCTGGATACATCAAAGGGAAAATAATTCACGTGTCATAAAAAGCCCCACAAAATAACAGCACTCTCAGTACATCAACATTATGCAACGGTGTTCTGCTGCGTTAACTCTCTCTCTCTCTCTCTCTCTCTCTCTCTCTCTCTCTCTCTCTCTCTCTCTCTCTCTCTCTCTTGGTGCAGGCGTGGCGGCGGCGGCGGCGGTGAAAGTGCTGGTGCTGCAGGAGGACGGGGTGATGACTAACCAGTCGTGGGCTCAGAGCTCCGTCACCACCACGCCCTCGCCCTCCGCCTCCGCCTGCATCAGATTCAAGGTTTTCTTCTTCCGCCCTCTCACCCACGTGTTCTCCCTCACATCGAAGGAGGAAAGTAGGGAGATTAACGGAGGTGTGTGTGTGTGTGTGTGTGTGTGTGTGTGTGTGTGTGTGCATGAGATGAAATATTTTGTAAAAAAAAAATGCATGTCATAGCATGCACCTATGAATTACGAGCACGCCTGGCAAGTTTTGTTTTATCTTTCTCTTCCCGTGTTCCTCCTTCCCTTCCATTTTTTTTCTTCTTTCCTCCTTCTCTTCCTCCTCCTCCTCGCGGCAGAGATCTTCGTGGACTACGTGCGGCCCATCGTGTCCGCCGCCTTCTACTTCCTGGGCATCTCGCAGCCACTGCAGGTACTCACTTGGTACCACTACTGCCTCACCTATAACCACACCGCGGCGCAGATCTCCGCTTACCTGGACGGCTACCTGCAGGGCGTCATTTCCAGGAACACCTCTAGGTAGTGTGTGTGTGGGTGTGTGTGTGTGTGTAGACAACACCAAACCATCACTGAGTGGTGTGTTGCCGGGAACAGTGCCTGCTACAGAGACCCCTACTTAATCTCAGAGGTACCCAATGAGTGTATCTTCCGACAGGTGGTTCGCCGAGGCCACTCTGGTGCTGGGCCAGTATAGCCTCGAGTACCTGAGCAGCTACACAGAGCAGCGCAGCTTCAGTGGACAGCTGACGCACGTGGGCGTGTGGGGCCGCACCCTGACGGGGTCGGAGGTGGCTCAGATGGCGGACTGCGGTCCCTTCCCGCCCGGCACCTCCATCAGCTTGGAGCAAAAGTGGATCCTCAACAACGCCTCCTTCGTCGACCTGCCGGAGGCGGAGGTCTGCGAGAAGAAGACCAAGTCCAGTTACATCAAATTCATGGCAATGCCATATGAGGCTGCGCGTATGGCGTGTGCTGGCGTTGGTGGACACCTGCCCGTGCCCGAAAGTCTGCAGCACGCCCTTGAAATCATCGACGTCATGAGTAAGCCGCCCGTAGTGAAGATAATGTGGGTCGGAGCCACGGACCATTTACAGGAAGGTGTGTACGTGAAGGCTCATAACCAGGAGGTGATGGAGTGGTTCAAATGGGGCAGCAATGACCCCAACGGCCTGCAGTGGCAGAACTGTCTGGTGATGGAGCCAGACTTTCTGCACGATTACCCTTGTCACGTGAATCGCGAAGCGTTGTGTTTCCTTGCGGAGCAACGAGAGTGGACGCTGAAGGGTCCGTGTGAGGAGGACACCGCCAACTACAAGTACAGCCTGACACACCCTGACAAGGGCCAGCTCGTGTTCCGCGGCTACTACCAGTACGAGATCGCGGAGGAGGGAGAGGCGTGGTTGTGGAGGAACGTGATCACGGACACTATCGTCGCGCGCCTGTCCTTCGCGGAGGCGCGGTGGCCCATGGGTCGCCGGAACTGGACCATGGAAAGCGAGGTGTGCGAGAAGAAGGGCGTGCAGGTGCTGCAGCTGAGCTCGTGCACGGGAAAGGAGTACACATGCAGGGACGGCTCGTGCATCCCGCGGCTGCAGCGCTGCGACCGCCGCCCGGACTGCCACGACGAGAGTGACGAGCAGGAGTGCCAGCTGGTACGGCGCCCTGTCGGCTACCACCACACGCTGCCGCCGCCCAGCACCGTGGCAGGTGAGTGGCGTCTCCAGGCCGCGGCTACCACCACCTGCTGCCGCCGCCCAGCACCGTGGCAGGTGAGTGGCACCGCCAGCCCGCGGCTACCACCACACGCTGGCGCCGCCCAGCACCGTGGCAAGTGAGTGGCGCCGCCAGGCACGAGCAGGCGAGGCAGGGAATACTTCTACTCTCTTCTCAACTACGCATGTCCCTGCCACCAGTCGTGGAGAGGCGAGAGAGAGTGAGTGGGTGAGAAGCGAGGCGTGAAGGGGATGAGGTAAAGCGGTTTAAAATCAGAAACGATAATGGTTTTCAGTTTGGCTAGAATCCCGAATGTCCATCAAGGTAAGTTGCTCTGTCGGAGATTAACAAAATGGTGCCACGTTAAACTAAGTTTTCTCAGTATTTAACCTTACATGTTTACTTGTATTTAAAAAAAAAAATACACTGATGTGTAATTATATGACACTCCTGACTTGAACGGCAATGTTTGAGCAATATTCACCTTTCTATCACTTGCCAGGATTGTGTGAACGACCTCTTATTTTGCTCTCATGTCTCACAGACTTGCAAGGCATCACATTGTAACACCCAAAGTACACCACCTCATCGCCTCATCACTGTCTTAGTAACACGTCCTCTTCTATCTTTTCCAGCACCATCGTCTTCCTAGAATCCTCATCGAATCGCCACACACACTCGTCCAGTCGTCCTCCTGTCAACTTTGCACTTCTTTCAGGCTCTCCTCTGCTTGTCGGCTTGAAGATGAAGCTGGTGAGTCTCTCCCTGAGCGACAAAGACAGCTACCTGGAGGTCACCTACCACCTCAACATGACCTGGATTGATCTCAGATTGCACTTCTACAACCTCAAGGCCGCGTCCAGACTCAACCAGGTGATTTAATTTGTGACTGGCCATGATGATGATGACGACACTCACACAATCACTGTCACTACTATTACTACTACTACTCTTATTCCTACTACTCCTACTACTACTACTACTACTACTACTACTACTACTACTACTACTACTACTACTACTACTCTTACTCCTACTACTACGACTACTACTATTACTACTACTCCTACTACTACTACTACTACTACTACTACTACTACTACTACTACTACTACTACTACTACTACTACTACTACTACTACTACTGCTGCTGATGCTAGTACTACTACTGCTACTACTACAAGTTGCGGGTACTACTTAATTAAATCTAAAAAAAAACAAAAAAAAAAAAAAACATTCAACAAAGTATCATGATCCCTTCTCAAAATTGAAACCTCACCTAGTGTATTCGCACACCTGTACACACACACACACACACACACACACACACACACACACACACACACACACACACACACACTGAACTTCCCCCACACACTCACAGGTGCCCGTCACTGACCACGGCAGCCTGTGGACACCTACTCTCACGCTGATCAACGTGCGGGGAACGGAGAGGACGAGGGTGGATGACGAGGCTGTGCTCACTGTGCACCGGCGAGGCCACCCCCTGGAGGATGATCTCTCGGTGCCTGAAGACGGTAAGACGTGACTTCGGGCCTCCTCACAGTTCCATCTTCCTGTTTGTTATCTCATTTCCTTCCTCATACCGTGTTGGTTTAATGATGATGTGTAAGAGAGAGAGAATACACACAATTGGTGGCAGCAGGTTGCATTACAGTAAGATGGGACCTTACCTCTTCACAGTAGCATCTTCCTGTTCATCATCTCATTCCCTCTCTGATACCGTGTTGGTTTACTGATAGCACGTGAGGGTGAATGCATACAATTGTTGGCATTCAGGTTAGATCGTGCGCTGAACAAACTACGGCAAGATAGGACATCTCATCTCTTTACAGTAGCTTCTTTCTGTTCATCATCTCATTCCCTGATAACATGTTGATGAAATAATGACGTGAGAGAAAATGCACGCATGTGGTGGCAACGGGATTGGATTTCGCGCTGAACATACCATGGCTAACTAGAATTACGGAGCTGCTGACTATTCTTTCCCTTGTTTTCGTTTCTGGAAAGACGTAATTTTTTCATTCATTCAGTAATAGTAATAGAAAGCAGGTAAAGTGAATAGAAAAGATCACAGCTTCCAAAAAATATGTACAAGAATCCATTATTAAGTATCAGTTCTTTTTAATGAACATTCTTTTATGAGAAAAAAGAAAGAAAGGAGAAATAAGGAGAGCACGGCCACATCTTTATAATATTTTTCGTAGGTATAGTAGTTATAGTAGTAGTAGTAGTAGTAGTAATAGTTGTTGTTGATGTTGTTTTTTTGTTTTGTTGTTGTTGTTGTTGTTGTTGTCGTTGTTGTTGTTGTTGTTGTTGTTGTCGTTGTTATTGTTATTGCTGTTGTCGTTGTTACTGTTATTTTTATAGTTGTTTAATAGTGTTGATAATAGTGATGGTGACAAGATGCTCTAACTAATAACTGTCTTCTCTTTATCACCTCTCCTGCCGCAGCGGACGTTTACTTGGGCGTGGAGAATCACCTGAGCGTTGAGAGGAAGTACACCTCCCACTTCCTGTGTGATCTTAACCTGGAGCTGTACCCGTTCGATATCCAGAGATGCTACATGGAGATGGAGGTGGGTGGGGAGAGAGAATTCTTGCTCTGTCACATTTATGTTTTCGTTTTACATTCTCCTCCTCCATCATTCTCTTCCATCATTTCTCCTTCTACCTGTCTAGTTCTCCTCCCCTCTCTGTCTGTAAGCCCTTTTATGACATTTCGTTGAAGTGGATCGTATAAAAGGTGGCGGAGTAAAATTGGCTGTGATGTATGAGTGTGGTGCACTGTGTCGGTGCGGTGTGTCTGAACCGTTCCAGTATTAAACGAGAGCAAGGAAGAAGAAAGTGCTTTTCATCTTTCTTAGAGAGGGGGAACTTTTCCTTTAATGGATGAAGGGACTTTTTATCTTACAGCGCCAGCGAACTTTCGTAGTAATCTTGGGCAACCTCTTACCACGCACCTCTGAACACGAGTTACCAGTGTACAAGTATACAAGGCTCCAGCATATGTAGAATATGGTTCTTTCGTCCAAACCGCAAATAATGCACAAACTATCAGTTCTAATTTTTACTCAGTCCATGAAGCAAACATGAGCGTGATGCCAGCGTCTGACCACTAGGTGCTGTCAGCCGCCACGGACTTCGTGAAGCTGAAGGAGAACGTGTCTGACGTGACGTACGTTGGCGCGGAGCTGCTCATTGAGTACACGGTAAGGCCGCGATTGTGTTGTTTATCCACCTGCAACACCACAGCGACAAAAAAGAAAACTTTATGCAAATGCCTTTTTCAGCAAAATATAAAGAAAAAAAGAAAAGAAAAAAAATAGACCTTTTAAACCTTGTCTGTTCCTTTGTTGACGATTACACTAGGTCTTGTCGGAACAAGCTCAAACTGGGTACGCATATCAACTATATCACTTTTTCGTTGTCTGATGAACGACGCTTTTCTGGCTCGAGTCAGGGAAATTTCTCACTTATGTGATAAAAACTCTTTAATCATGGTGTCAGTGTACCTAATTCATACTTATACTGTGATAAAAAAGCAAAATGAAAATTATCTTTGTTTTCTTAAAGGAGGGGTTGTAACCTGCAGGTGGTGAGCGTGGGCCTGACGGTGAACAACAGCCACACGATGGCGCAGGCGGAGGTGGAGGTGGTGCTGCAGCGGCGCGTCGGCTACCCCATCATCTCCATCTACGTGCCCACCGTCATCCTGCTCATTCTGGCCTACCTCTCCCTCGTCTTCCGGCGGGACAACTTCGAGACCCGCGTGATGTCCTCCCTCACGGTGCTGCTCGTGCTCGCCGCGCTCTTCACGCAGGCAAGTTCCCGATCCTCATTCCCTGCCTCGTCAGAAGTCTGCCTTGGTGCTTCACTTAACCCGCACTCGCCCTACTTACGCCCATACTTCTCCGTACTAACTAGATAGTATTTATGGCATTCACGCGAACAACACTCACAGTGTCTGTACCCACAGCCTCCTCTCACCCAATGATTTTTTTTTTTCTTTTTTAGCACAGAATCCACATCCCCGCTAAAGACAATCCGCGTCCTATGCTCACAGTGAACTCCTGATAGATTCTTCACTTGTATTGACAATTGTCAATAGTCAACTCAAACATTCACCATAAGAAAAGTCTTATTCCATTACATGTTTCTGATTGTACTGGCACGTCACATCACTAATGTAAGGCGGAACGGGTAGAATTATTCCTGGGATTCATTAGTTGAAGAGATGTGAAGTGTACGTGAGGTGTCTTAGGAACTGGATTCGCATTTGTGTTGTCAGTTTTAAAGGTGTGTTGCTGCCAGCCATCGTGTCATGGGGCAGGCGCCGTGTGCCACGTGACCATGGCTTGGCCAGTGTGGGATGACCTCGCTTCGAGAAGTGTGTACCTAATTAACCAAAATCTTTTAATCTATTGGTCTGGATCAATCGCGACCCCATCACTTCATCACTCATATTCAGTTTGTCGCCCACACTCGTCCCTGCCTCACCTCACCGGCAGGGCAGCTGCCCCCTGTGATCCGCTCAGTCTTGTGCGCGCCATTCACCTTTCTTCAGTTACGTAGATCCTTTCAAAGTTTTGTGTACACACGCCTGTCTTTTCCACATCCCCCTTACACCTACTATAAGCGCTTCTGCACCCATTCCTGCATTGACAAGTATTTTCAAAGTGGAATCCGCATCCACAACATTTTAGCACTGTACGAGTATATCCACGCTCGCCCGGCATTGTAGACACTCGGAAGGGCCACACCTCCTTGCTAGGCCTCAGGCCTCACAGACCACCGCTGCTAGGTGCTGCCCTGCCTGCTCCCTGAACACGTCACCTCAACTTTGCTCTTTCTCTCTCCCTTAGACGTCCACGTCGCTGCCCAAGACGTCGTACTTCAAAATGGTGGACGTGTGGCTGCTGTTTTCTATCTCTGTCATCTTCTTCGTGATCGTCTTCCATGTGATTATCGACATGGCCGGGGAGGGGAAGCTGACCGGAGACTTTTCCAGGATTCCCACCACCGTCAAAGTGACTCCCATTGAAATTAATGAAAAGTTGTCTTCCCCGCCCTTCAGCCCTCCCCTGCGCCCCAAGCCACGCCAGATGATGCTCCACAGATTACTGTCCGCCGGCGGGAACAGTCCCGACGAGAGGAAACGCCTCCTCTCCGATAAACTGTTCCGACAGGCGCTCATCTTCATCCCATCTTACTTCATGCTTTTCAACGTCATTTACTGGATCTACATCTTCGCCTGAACGCCTCGTTCTGTGCCCGCCTCCCACTCTCCGGACTCTTATACTGTATTCCCTTTCCCAATGAACAGTTTACTTTAGGGATGTGGCAGTCTTTGTCGTTTATCCGTATATGTTCTCTCTTCGCCAGTCCCGTCACAGCTTCTCCGGGACGAGCCGAAGCGATGCCGACGACTGATGCGAGACTGAAAATATTCGTCTGTGGAACTCAGAATTACGTTTAAAAAGTCATGTGCAATTCTAATTTCGTTAATCTTTCGCATTCGCTGGAATTACGCTTAAACATTTTTCTTGTCATCTTTTATGAGAAATTGCATTTATATAAGTTTAATTTTCGTTAACAGAAAAAAAAACTAATTCACATGATGTTTTTTCTATTCCCATGTCAATTAGTATGGTTATCGATAAAATATTGTCTGCCGATCTTCTCTTTTAAGTATCCTCAACCAACCGACAGAGGGCGATGTTAGCCTGACGCGCAGGGGGAGGGTGGGACAAGGCAGGGGAGATGCCGTGGCAACACAGAGAGACCTTATTTGCCAGTTAGCATCTTAGATTCTTAGTAAACGAAGGTGAGAGTGTGTAGGTGTAGGGTGTGACGTCCCATGGAGCACGCCAGGACATTGGGCAACTGGTGCAAACGGTGAGTGAACGTGTGAACGCCTTTCTTGTGACTACATCTTGAGGAGAGAGAGAGAGAGAGAGAGAGAGAGAGAGAGAGAGAGAGAGAGAGAGAGAGAGAGACTTTTGATTACGAGTACAAACACACAAGGCCCACGTGCGGCCACTCGTGCGGTAATAATTACACTAAAGAACATGAACGCCTTACTAGTGAAATCGACGGTTCATAATGTAACAGATGTTTATTTCATTTGCTGCAGGGAATTGGCGAGGCACTGTAATTACTGTGTGTGTGTGTGTGTGTGTGTGTGTGTGTGTGTGTGTGTGTTTTCTCATGATTCTACCACCTTACAGTATGATCTTGAACACACTTACCACAATAATGATTCGCAGTGACTGGTATCAAAACTGGCAACTTCTGGTTTCCTTAACACACAACAGAAGCAAGGCAAAGAGATACAGCTGGTTCTCTCTGCAGTGAGAGACAAAGTTTGTTGTCTGTGATTGCTTTGCTGTCTTTGCAGAGCTTGTTATTGACTGCCCTTCTGTTTTCGCTTTCACGTCATTTATTTTCACATCGGAGGACACTGCATGGTAACTTGATTCGTATTTAGAGGAGCAAATCTTTTAGTTATCCCTGCAACATTCGCTTATTTTGTTTTATTTTCTGTATGTATTGATATTCTTGTTTTCTACTTCATTTACACTTTTTCGTTTTTTCACATTTGCACGACTTGTTTTCATAGTTAAGGTTTCTGTGTTTGGTAATTTGAGATATATTTAGTGGAACAAACTCGCTACTAGTCTATCCAACGTTATTTATTTTTTTTCCCAGTAATTCTTGTTTTTTCTACCTTATTTTCTATTTTCACTTTTGCAAGAGTTGTTCTCATGGCAGAAAACATTGCACGAGTATTAAAAGCGCTTGGTGGAACAGAAACCCGCTACTCATTCTCGATTTCTGGTCATCCTCTTTTCTGTTTTCCTCTTTGCATGCATTGTTCTCCTGGCCATAGATATTGTAGAGTAATAGACGCGTTTTGCTGCGATAGTTTGACCTTTTCTTGACCGGTCACAATTATTGGTAAGCTGAGGCTCCCAATGCTTTGGCCTTAATGAAACTAACGAGGGTCAGACAGAGGTGTATTGATTTTCCTCTTGGTTAAGCCGCTGAGTGTGAAGTGAGCTGTGCCTCGTAAACAAGCCTGCTGAGTCCACTATACTGTATATCGCTCATGCATCTTCACCCTTGACCTTGAGATGATTTTTTCACATTCTCAAGTCCTCAACAACCTTTCTACGAACAACGGGTTAATTTGGGAGTTTTTTTTTTCATACGTGATGATGCGGCTTTGTGTTTGGCTTGTGACAAGAGCCGTACTGGTCTGTGCCACCCCGACAAATCAGAACAGCTTGGGGAGGCGTAATGGTTTTTGACTGGCCGTTATGGGTTCGCTTGTGATTAGTTGAAACTGGTCATATTGTCACAGTTAAACACGTTTAATGTAATTCCAGCACGAAAATAGAAGAACAGAGACCGGTCAGACTCCCCTTCAGCATTGATTTTATTACACATTTCTCTTTTTTTTTCCTTTACCGTATCAGCTTACATTTTTGCATTACCGTATCAGCTTACATTTTTGCATGAGTTGTTTTCAGAACAGAGGATGCGTCATAGTAATGTGATGCTTAAGTGGGACAGAACTTGATTTTGTACAACTCATATCTTTTATTGATTCTCATTATCTTATTTTTTTGGCCTCTTTTTTATTTTCTATTTATCGTTTTTTATCTTTTTTTTGGCCTCTTTTTATTTTCTATTTATCGTTTTTTATATCACCACTTGATTGCCATTTCCCTGGACCACCTTAACTATTTACTGAGAAGTCCATCCCGACATTCGAGTCACGATCTAGAAAAGGAATTATGCAAGAACTCCGAAATCAAAGATATTAAAGAGACATTCGAATGTAAATGTTGACGCGAGATGAAACGAAGAAGAAACACACACCACCTCATGTTTCATTAATTCTAAGAGCATGTCATTGTGATCTCAGCGTGTGTGAAAGAGAATAGTGAATGCCCTTAAGTGTGTTTGTCTTGATACTACATTGATGAAATGGTAACCTGTACCCTTTTCTATCATTCGCGAGGGATTCATCATCATCATCATCATCATTCAATACTCACCACATCTCATTCGTCTTAGTGGTTCGTATTCTCGAGAATGAGGCGTCTTCAGATACATTCAACATCTTTTCGAACCATTCATGTCTTTGAAGCAATGTCTGAAGCACACATGATGTCCAATATATTTGCTGAATTGTTAGACATTCCCATACGATACACAACACTAGTGATGTCTAAATCATTACTGGGGGAGGCATACTATTCATTCCACATCGGATATGAAATCTCGACTAAATAAATCTTTCGAATCTTTGAAATTCTCTTAGTTTGATGTTGCCATTATCTCATCACCTCACCAGGAGCAGATATGAAGCTTCGAACCCTTATCTGAACAGCAGCTTCAAGGATTCAGGCTTGCCAACAATCAGCATGTGACTGCGTTCGGATTTTCATAATGTTTTACGAGTTAAATTACATATTCCGACAAAACTCTGACGTAACTTTTGTGTTTGAGTGTATGTGTTAATGATTCATTGTACCCCTTATTCCTTGCAGTGTTCAAGAAGGGAAAGCCTGCACGGGGCGGAGAGGATGAGGGGGAGCCACTAATCTGAAAGGGTCTAATTCCCTGAGTTTGGCGGGAAAGTTGGGGAAATTTTGTGTTTGATGTTGGGTGTGTGGGGGCTCGAATCCCGCACTCCGGAAGGATGGAGGGCAAACTTTTTTTCCCTGCTTTTCCTTTTTCTTCCTCTCTTTTCTTTCTTCTTTTTTCGCTTGCTTTTGTCTGCCTGCCTGCTGTTCCTCCTCCTTCATCACCATCATCACCGGCACCATCTCCTCTCCCTCCTCCCCCTCCTCCTGTTTTGCTCCTCCTCCCGTTACTCCTCCTCCTCCTCCTCCTCCTCCTTCTACTACTACTACTAATTATACGAGAGAGAGAGAGAGAGAGAGAGAGAGAGAGAGAGAGAGAGAGAGAGAGAGAGAGAGAGAGAGAGAGAGAGAGAGAGAGAGAACAACAATACACATTCAAGATCCCCTCCTACTCACTCTCCCCACTTCCACTCTCCAACGCGTGTACTTCATTCCTTGCGTACTTTTCTGCAGTGTGAGTGTGTCCCGGAGTGCCTGGCTGAGCTCCCTGTCCGGTCCACATGGCTGGTACACCTGAGGAGTCTAAAAAAAACGGTCCACCTGTAAACTTGTCCAAATTGCTCTGGAAATGAAGGACCTGTAGGAACCTGGTTAAGTAAATACTGTACCTGTCCAACCTTGTACCTTTGTTTTTAATGATTTATCTATTTTTTTTTAATATATTTATTTATTTGCCTTGTCTTCGTTCTTGTTTGTCGTTTTTCCCGAAGTTTATATTTGTTGTTCTTTTGTTGGTCCTTGTGATTTTACTTTGGTACTCTTGTGCTTTGAAAGTTATGCTCCTCTTTCTCGTCCTCCTCTTCCTCCTCCTCCGTGAACTAAAAGAAAAAAAAATGTCTCCACTCCCTTCTGTGGACTGTCAATTTATTCATTTACGAAATTATATTCCGTACATTTATTTTTCTCTTAGCACTGACACGTAAAAAAGGAAAAAAAATCTGTTTCCGCATTTTGTCTCACGGGATGCGATTATATGATGAAAGTGAGTTTTTTTTTGGGGTGGAAGGGAGAAAGCAAGATATTTACAATCACGTCCTTTTTATCCTCTCAAATAGTGAGGTACAGGCAATTAAGGTTGTTCATTGTATTCGTTTATCTGTGTTTCATGACCGGGGCTGGATTTGTAGATCAAGGTGAAAATGCATCGGATATATAATTGGAATGAACGTAAAATTGTGAATGAAATACGGGGAATGTGCGAAAAAGAATGGAAACTGTGTGTGGAAGCAGAAAAATACGTTTGAGATTAAATATATTAATTTCACTTAATGATCTGGGATTAACTTTTATCTTCTGTCATATGTAATGATTATGAATTTGTTTCACTTGTATTACTGCTGCACCATTCCTTGGCCTGCCGCCTTGTGCTTCAAGTGTTTTATAATGCTAATGACTTATCTTGACATAATGTGCAATTCTCTGACTTTTCTTTTGTCTTTGTTTTCTTTTTCCTTTAAATTTTTTTTCCCATAATTCTCGCCTTAATTGTCATCACATTGTAACTAAAGTATAACTCATGCTGTGTTTCCGAGTTATTTTACCCGATATAATATTGAGAAGTCCATGCCCGCGAGAGTGCGTGTGTAATGGGCATCCAAAATTGTAAACTCAAGTTACATCAATGACAGGTATATAGGGATCTGGGCCGGATGGGTCAATATAAAATTTCATTCCAATTGAAACTTTGTAAGTGGAACACTTAGGGGGCAAAGTTCCATAGACTTGAAATTGGAAGATGCAAATTTCGTCATCATACCTGCAACTTTGATCACAGATTCATTGAGAAATTTTTTGAGCTCCTGCCGTTTATGCCAAAGGGAGGTTAATGATATAGATCAGTGAGGTCCACCTAGGTCAGGTCAGGGTTTTTTTTTCATATGTTCAATGTTTCGTTATAAAACATGTGGATTTCAAAAGGAAGCAAGCGCGACCGTGCCCTCGGGGCCGCTCTTCTCTCCCCTTGTCATCACTACTCGTCTGTTCTCCCTCAGCACATACGCAGCCTCAGCTTTCTTTTCTGCTCGCGATATTGGATGTCTTAAAGCATCCATTCTAAATGTTTTCTACTGAGTTTGGCTCTGATTTTCTTCACTGTAAGTCTAAAATAATCTTATTTTGTTCTGATTCAGAGCATCATTCAATTGAGCGGGAGTGCGTAGTTATTGATTTCGACCTTCCACTGCCCGTACCTTATCTGGTGTGCTTTGCGTTGCTGTATTGGCCTGGCCTGTGTTCATGCGGTGCTGTATTGTGTTTGTGTTGTGTTTCATTTGCATTGCGCTGCAGTGCGTTGGTCAGATTTACTCGTGAAGAGCGTGTTGTATTTTCATCAGTGGATACCAGGCAGCTATTGTGTGTGTGTGTGTGTGTGTGTGTGTGTGTGTGTGTGTGTGTGTGTGTGTGCGTGTGCGTGCGTGCACAATCCAGTATATCTGACTACAGCCGCAGCGCCGCCAGAAGCACCACTGTGGGACAGAAGCCGTAGAGACAGGCAGACGGCACACAATGTGGCGGCGCATCCTCGTGGCCACGGGCATCGAAGTATGTTGTACCTCAAACTACTTTCCTCAAGATCCACAGGTGTGTGCGTGTGGCTGTGGCTGTGGCTTTGTGTGTGTGTGTGTGTGTGTGTGTGTGTGTGTGTGTGTGTGTGTGTGTGTGTGTGTGTGTGCGCACCTGCTGTTCTGCCTTACTCATAACGTTACCTGCATTAACGTGGGAGGCTTACCTAATGCAGCTTCGGCTTTTCTGCTTTGTTGTCAGTGGCTTACTTTGGCTATCTTGCCTACCACGCCGCCTTCAGGTAAATCCTCAAGCCCTGGTTCGAGTCTCGAGGCGAGGCTGGGAACATTCCAGCCTGCTCATCCTCCTTTGTCGGCGGGTCGATGCCTGCCTGCCTGAGGGAGCTGCAAAGGGGATGTGATAACGCGGTGTCTTGGTGACGGGGGAGCTCAGAAGTCTGAATGATAACCCAGGTGACTTAGTGATAACCTTAGAGACAACCTGGGTGTTTGAATGAAAGGGAGACTTATTATTAACCTTTAACCTTTACGCGTTAGTGAAGGGAACATGTGCTAACCTGGATGTTTAAGTGAAGATCTTTTTTTTTTTTGTTCTTGTTCTTGTTCTTTTTCTTTATCTCTATTATTATTATTATTATTATTATTATTATTATTATTACGGTTCTAGTTTTCTCTATAAAAGTTCCATTAACCTCACTTTTCAAACTTAATGCTCGAATCTGTTCTGTTTCATCCTCTCCTTTATGTTTTATTTTCTCCTTCTCTACCATCTTTTCTTTCTTCTCTCTCCCTTCCTTTCCTTTTTCTCTTCTTTGCTTTCTTCTCTCTCTCTCTCTCTCTCTCTCTCTCTCTCTCTCTCTCTCTCTCTCTCTCTCTCTCTCTCTCTCTCTCTCTCTCTCTCCTTGAATATTAAATATATCAAAATTTTTGCCCACAATTTCCTCAGTTTATTTCCAAGTAAGGTTTCTAGTTTTTACCGAGAACGGGTTGCCATGACAACAACAAAAACTCAACTTCATTCCAATTTTTCTCGCGGGACATGGTTATGCAATTTAATTTGGCTTTCAGGGTGGGGAGAGGAGGAAGCAGCATATTTACAATCATTTCTTTTTTTACCCGCCCAGACTGTGAGGTAGAGGCAATTAAGGTTGTCCATTGCTGCTCTCTGTTTACCTGTGCTTACCTGTAAAGGAATGGACAAGTACTCGTAAATCAAAGTAAAATGTATCGAATGTTTTACTGGAATGAACGTGAAGGTGCAAAAGGAAATATAATATAAATTCTTTGTTGAGGATGATTAATGACAGTAATTTAAGATAAAAGACGAGTCTGAAAGTAAATTAAAATGAAGGAAAAGTTGTGAAGAACTATTATGGCTGATCTTTAAAAGAGAGGATATTGATAAACTGATAGGCATTCCCGTGACCTAAGAAAGAGTGGAACTGGAGATAGTATGGAAAAGTTTAAATCGCCAGAGCCAGATGAAATATATCCGAGAGTGTTAAGGGAATGCAAGGATGTTAAAAGTGGGGTCACAGTTTTTAGGAAATCATAATAAAGTTGGACCGCTTAATGTACTTACACTGTCCTGGCAGCAATCGCTACATCCCCTTGCCACCTCAGCCCGCGCGTGTCACATACCCGCCTGCGACTGAGAGAGTGAGTCACCGACTGAGTGAATGGCTGCAGATGGTGAGGGAGTAAGTGTAAAAGAACACTCCCTTTCCCACCCCTTCCCCTGTACAACTCCCCCTCACCCCCTCATGATATAAACACGTGACATAGCCGCCATTCCCACACTCCCCGTCACTCCCGCCGCCAGACATGGTTCGCTTCCTCCTCATCTGGACAAGTGAGCTTGCTTCCTCCTCACCTGAGCTTCATTCATTAATTAAGCCATAGCCATCCATCCCTTTGAGTCTTTGATTGCCATGGCGCCTCCTCAAGCTGAATTAATTGGTCTGATGCAAGTTTAGGGCATAATACTGAGAGACCACAGTTTGGAAAGGAGCGATCAAGTTATTAGAATCGTTTAGTTCCCATAGCTTATTATGTCCTTTGGCATAGAGTTGTGGATGACTGGAATGGACTCGGTGACCAAGCTGTTAGTGCCGAGTCAATGAGGGGCTTTGAATTATAAATGATAGATGTTTAGTGATATATATTTATGGATAAGGATAATAGGTGGCAATAGGTAGATAAGTTTTACGAGTGCCACGTGTAGGCCCACTGGCTCCTTGCAACTTCCTTTGTGTTCTTATGTTTTTTATCGTCTCTGATTACTCAAGTGAAGTAACAAGTGCTGTGCTATAATTAACTCTTTTACTGCTAACAATGACCCTTTTTGATATTCAGAACACAGTAATGTTTGTATAGACACAGAATAAGAGAATAGAAGACTAATTCTGTCTTTCCTAAGCGACAGAGGCTTCTTATGGGAGTTTACTGCGTTACTAGATCTAAATAAGTCTAAGGAATTGGAGGTGATTAAGAAAAAAAGTTGTTTATCAGTATTAGAGTTAACAGAGGAACAATTGTGGCTATAACTGTGTAAACATGCATCCTCATTTGTTGTCTCTTAACATTACCACTCGAAATATGGAAACACAGTGGTAATTACTGACAATTTTATGATATTATCAGCTAATATATCACTACAATTAAGTCGATTATTTGTTTTACATTTTTCTTTCCATTTTCCTAACTATCTCCTGGAAATACTGAAAAGCGACAGGGATAATTACTATATAAAAAAACAGCAGCCATAATCAGTACATTTGTTATAGATGATGCCATGCTGTCATTAACTACTATATGACTACAGCTAAATCTCTCGTTATTTGCCGGACATGAAAAATTTTAACGTGTTCTCAGCATGCAACAAAATAATGAGGAGGAAATTACGATCATTTGATAGCACTCATTGTTGCTGATCTCACACACCTGGAATATACATGCTTTTTTGTGGTCTGCATGCCTAAATACCTTACAAGAAAACTCAAGTGTTCTTATTGTTATCTTTATTATCATTATTATTATTATTATTATTATTATTATTATTATTATTATTATTACTATTATTATTATTACTATTATTATTATTATTATTATTATTATTGTTATTTTTATTATTATTGTTATTATTATTATTATTATTATTCTTGCTATTATTATTGTGGTTCTGGTTTCCTCTATAAAATTTCCATTAACCTCACTTTTTAAACTTGATGCTTGAATCTGTTCTGTTTCATTCTCCTCCATATACTTTCTTTTCTCCTCAAAACATTAGGGAGGATTATTAATCCTTCCACTAGTATTTAAGACATAGTCTATTAGTCACAAGCCACTCTGAGACATTTCTTTTCCTTATGCAGCCGTTTTTATTAAACTTTACACTGGTTAGACAATGGAAAATCTATCCTTTCAACTCTTTCTCTTTCTCGTAGGTGCCTGTAAAGATCGAGGACAGTAATTTTAGGCTCGTATTCAGAAACGCTTAGCTCTCTCACCACGACTAATTTCAAAGGCTACAAAAATAATTAGCTGGGTTCTCAAGAGCGTTTCTATTGGTGGTGATGTAAAAATCTTGTTAATCTGTAGCCAGAGCTATAAAAACTCCCTTAGAAATCCATGTAACTTCAACTAGAGCCTTTTGAAAGTAGTGGAGGCGAGGCCAGGAGTTTCATAATATGGTCCTTACTGCTGTGACTTGTTGCATATGGCGGTGAAAGGGTTAATAGAGTTTGTCTTTAAGAAGAGTATAGGTACCTTAGTGAGTCTCAATTTACAGATGTCAGTGATGATCTTCAGGTGTTTTTTTTTTTTTTTTTATAGCATTCAGAATCAACGTGTATAGATTAACAGACACTGTAAAGATCAGAAGTTGTGTATAAATGAGGTCTTGAAAATCTGTAGAGGCTTGACGACGGTCTCACCTGGCCGTGACAGGAAGACTTATTATTAATGAGATGAAAATTATGATTATATTCCAGAATATGAAAAAAAAAGTGAAGGCGTAGACTTCATTCGGTGAAGCCTGCGGTCGTAGTTACTTTTTTTTTTTTTTTATGGATTTCTTGTTGTGTTTGTTTGGTTTTTGTTGTTGTTGTTGTTGTTATAGTGGTAAATTTCTGTTGATATAAGCTTTAAGCTTTAAGTTTTATTTTCACACTGAATACATATTCAACATGAAATTCTTTATGGCCTCCGAGCTCTCCAAAAGATATAAAACTTAATTCTAAAAAGTAAATAGTGTTACATTAAAAGTGTAGTAAGTTAGCTATGCTGACTTACACCAGTTTGCTGATGTTACTACTCTCTGCTGCTGTTGCTCCTGTTGTGCAGTCCCCGCTGCTGCTGCTGCTGCTGCTGCTGGTATTGGGTGTTTTCGGCGATATATACTTTTTTTCTCTTTTTTTCCGTAAAAAGTTGTGTTCACCGTCAAATTATTTGCCGGGGTGTAAAGCTTTCGGATTTTTCGAGTGCATTTGGAAAGGTAATTTTTGCTCATCATATCTCCACGGCAGGCTTTTATGACACATTATTAATTTGTTCATTCATCTACTTAGTTACTGATTCATGTATTCACTTTTACTACTGTGTATTTATGTATGTACTATGTACGTATGTATGTATGTACGTATGTTACATTGAGTGACATACTCGTAGATACACAGGCCACAACAGACCTTGCGGTCCTCACGAGGTAACTTGCCTTAGGACCACTGAGAATATAACACGCGCCTCATTCCAGGAACTTGTATTTTGGTCCCGCCCTAAACACAAGGGAAGGCAAAGACGAGTGGGGAGAACATGAACTCAAACAAGGCGTGATTTGTATTCTCGGTAAAGATTAGAGAGATTGAGAAAGCGTAGCACTGTAATAATTACTTGGGTTTTCAGCGTATGCAGTATTCAACGAAACCAGCTTTCGAAAACTGATAGGCATGTGTTCGGTGTATTTAGTCTTTTCAAGAAAAGTAATAGATTGTTAATTTAGTTTTCACTGTATTCAGTGAGAATAAAAATCTATTTAAAAAATTATTTGAAAAAAGGGTCATATTAAATTAACAAGATTAACAGATTACTGAAGCAAGTTTTTTAAGAGTTTGCACTAAGCAAATTTGGTATAATTCTCTCATGAGATCTGTGTCTCGTATGGCAACACGCAAGCAGCAAGCAGTCGATATAATTTTTCTAGATTTCCAGGCGTTTGACACTGTTATCCACATGAGACTTATTAAGTAAATAAAGTAAATTCTCCTGGCAAAGCAACAAACACTTATAATTGGTTAGGGCAGAAAACAAGTTATGACAAGTTGAAAAATGTTAATAGTGACGTTCCTCTTTATCAGCACTCTCTGTTGTACCTTAAAGTTAATAACGAAGGAATAAATTGCAAAATATCTAATTTCGTAGGCGACACTACTCTAAAGTAACAAGCACAATAACGTTAACCTTAAAATGGAGGAAATTACAATGTTACGCACATTACTAAACTGGGAAGGAAAATGACAAATGAAATGCAGTATGGAAAAGTATGAAGTTCTTCATAACAGGAATAACAAAGTTCACGCGAAATATGTAGTGAAGGATATTGCACTGTCATGCGCTGATAAAGAATAATCTTGGTGCAGTAAAAAGACCTAAACTCGAGTCAATGCAGCATGGAAACAGTTTTAAGATTGCCATTAACTTACTGGGACTCACTGGAAGAACTTTTGAATTTGAATAAGAAAAGTGACACGCTTTATATAACTCGCTCGTGAGTCCTCAGCTTGAACACTCCGTGCAATTCTGATCAACTCTACATGAACTAAACCTGTTTAATATAAGAGGTGTTAAGAGAGGGCAGAACTGAAGTATTCAGGATTTTTGGCGCTATAGCAGTCTAGCGGTAAAATTAATATTTTGTTATAACTCGTTCCAGCCTCACGAGAAACAATGGATAAGAGATTAAACCGAAGTGATTAAAATCTCCCGAAGTGAAACACTTATTTAACCGCATCGGAACAAGCAGCTGTAACATTAAATCAGTCGAATCCTTTAAAAACAAAATAAATTTATACTTCAAAGCGAATCCTAACAAACTCTATTCTTGCCCGAATAAATAAATAAATGAAAATAATGCTTCTTTATGTAAGTGACGAATTCTTCTGCGTTAAGAGTGGAGGCACAAGCTACTGCTGCGCGTGGTCTCGGCGCTTAGCTCCGTCTCAGTGATCTTTGTGGCTGTGGTGGATGATGTCCCTCAACCCGAGACACGGTGCCACTGTGACATCCGGGTTTCCGCGATGCCACTATATGCTTTTGTATTATAGAGTACGAAATCACACTGCATCTATATTAAACAAATTTTGAAAGAGTCAGACATGTAGTGTTCATCATAAGACAAATGAATAGCACAGATTCCTTTCACCATTTCCTATTAGAATTCCATGTCAGTTTTTTTTTCTTTCATGTTGCATGGTATTTTTCTCAACGATTTTCACTCTAGCGCAATGTGGAAGAAATGGTGGTTGGGGAAATCTTCAGTTTTACTGACCTGTCTCTAACTTGTAGCTAGATAGAAGTAGTTCCCATTGATTGAAAGTTCTATTGCTGTTTGGTTATCCTTTGCAATCCTCCTCCTCCTTCTCGTCTTGTTCCTCGTCATTGTCCTTTTTTTCGTGCTTCTTCTTATCCTCCTTTTAATCGTTGTTGTCTCGTCTTCGTCGCCATCGTAATCTTCCTCGTCCTCTTTCTCTTCCCCGTGCTCTTTCTCCTTCTCGTCCTCTTCGTCCTCGTCTTCGTCCCCCTTGTCTTCCTTGTCCTCCTCTTCCTCCTCCTCCTCCTCCTCCTCCTCCTCCTCCTTCTGCTCCTGCCAGTGATGGTCATGAGCACAGACGCGACCCACGAGTACAGATGGCCGGTGGTCGATACGTGCAAGTGGCAATCCAACACAGCCTGATGCTCGCTGCCCGACTTTTTTTTTTTTTTTTCGTCCCTTCACAGGTGACGTACTGCCTGATCGCCCGGAATTGCAGATTGACTGAAAGATAAATAAGAGAGCTGATGGCTGGAAGTGGCTTGGAGTGAGTCTGTTTTTACTTGGTCATTGAATTATTGGGCGGTCGTAAGTTCACTCTTCCACCTGTCAGCGCTCCCAGTACGTGCAGCGGTGAGAGCCTCGAGTGCCTGGCTGACTGACTCTCTGGCTTTTATTTGTACCTTAGCCTTTGGTAGTGTCGTTTTTTTTTAATTTTGTTACTTTAATGGTGATCTTGATATAATGGATGGATGGGGCCCTAGAGAGTTTTCGTCTTTTTTGCTTCGTTTCGTGAATTCCACTATTTCGCTGATATTTTTTTTTGAGAAACTAACATTTTCTTGAGCCTGAAACAACCTGCGTAACTCCTTG
>NC_087187.1:7435000-7452500 GCF_035594125.1 Scylla paramamosain
GAGGTGGAGAGCTAATATATCATGCGTGAGTCGCCTCTTTATCCTGGCCAGTACGAGATAAAGCTGAGTTGAACCAAGCTTTGGGACTAGAGAAAGTATGTGGAATGTATGCCTCCGTGCCAGGGCAATCTTTTGTGAGCTTTGTACATACGCAGAGATGAATCTTTATTACAGAAGCAGTAGTCATTTCAGGAGACTAGTCAACTCATTGTTTCCTTTGCATGAGTCTTACGAAGATACAGACATCCAGCAAGGGTAAACTTTTCACGTTTATAATAATATTATTATGGCTTATTTGAAACATTAACGCAATGTCTATCCCCACCAGATGCTGTCAGCCGCAACTGACTTCGTAAAACTGGAGAAGAACGTGTCTGAAGTGACATACGTTGGCGCGGAGCTGCTCATAGAGTACACGGTAGGGATGTGCTTGTTCCCTGTACTGTCGTGCCACACAACAGCAAAAGGGAATACAGATTACAATATGTATCGCTAAAAAAGAGGATTTTACTCGTTAAATCTTTTAAACCTTTTTGTTTCTTTGCTGACAGTTGCGCCGAGTCTGGTCGTCACACATCTATAGCTGAGTTTTGTCTCACTCCCATTGTGTTGCCCGATCAGCGACATTTTTCCTCACGCATTTCGGAGAAAATTCTCACTTGTAGAGTAGCAGCTTTATAATCTTACCGGTGATGCATAACGTAGAACCATGGAAAAACAAATTTGCCTGCGTCTCCAAGAAGAACGATGATGAAGGCAGAAAGGGCAAAACTTAACGGGGACTTTGTTGTTACCTGCAGGTGGTGAGCGTGAGCTTGATGGTGAACAACAGCCACACGATGGCGCAGGCGGAGGTGGAGGTGGTACTACAGCGGCGAGTCGGCTACCCCATCATCTCCATCTACGTGCCCACCGTCATCCTGCTCATCCTGGCCTACCTCTCCCTCGTCTTCCGGCGGGACAACTTCGACACTCGCGTGATGTCCTCCCTCACGGTGCTGCTCGTGCTCGCCTCGCTCTTCACGCAGGCAAGTCTGGAAGTTCCTTTATGTTGGCATACTCATGGCCGGAAGCCGAGTGACGCACCGCACTGTGTTTTAAGTTTTTCCTTAATCTTCAGTGCTCTGACCTACTGAGAGTCTACCAGTTATCAGGTCTTGTAAGAAGACCGTCAGTGGACCAGAAGACTTAGGAGTAAGGGACAACACAAAACACATTGGAGGTGAAAGCCGCAGGTCACTCCACTCCTAACCATGACTGCTCTTTCTTTTCCCCCCCAGACGTCCACGTCGCTGCCCAAGACGTCGTACTTCAAGATGGTGGACGTGTGGCTGCTGTTTTGCATCTCGCTCATCTTCTTCGTGATCGTTTTCCACGTGACCATCGACATGGCCGCCACAGGGCAGCTGACCGGCGACTCTTCCAAGTTCCCCACCACCACACAGGTGTTTCCCTTCGGGGGGAAGGAAAAGATGTCCTTTCCGCCCCCGGCCCCCAAGCCCCGCCAGATGATGCTTAGCAAATCATTGTCCACCGGAGGGAACAGTCCCGAGGAGAAGAAACGCCTCCTCTCCGACAAACTGTTCAGACAGGCGCTCATCTTTATCCCTGGCTATTTTATACTTTTCAACATCATTTACTGGATCTACATCTTCGCCTGAACACTGCTTTGCCGCCTCCCGCCTGCCCCACCACTCAGTAACGTAACCCACTAAATCCCTACCAGCGACCGCCTCGTGTCCTGTTATTCTTCTCTTCATGACCTCAGTTTATTCTCCTCCTCCTCCTCTTTCTCCTCCTCCCCTCTTACCATTATCATCATCATTATCATCATCATCATCATCATTTTGGAGAATGAAGAACAGTAAACCTGAGTCTGTTTGTGATAAGCTTTGCTATCTGATACTAATTTAGAGATGGAAAATTTCGAAGGCTCCTCCTCACCCACCTTCCTTCCAGTAATTGGCCTTAATGAGTCTATTTGTGATAAGCTATACCATCTAATCTTAATTTAGACATGTAAGATATCAAAGTCGAAGGCTCCTCCCCAACTTGCGTCCTTTTCAGGCGTGGTTGGTAGGAAAGACCATGCAACGTATAAAAATTGCATGGATATTTTTTTTCATAAATGCGAGGTAAGAAAACTATCTGTGTAAAACAAGCAATGCTAGATCATCAGCAGTAACTGTAGGAAAAAAAAAACGGCGTTGTAAAATAACACTCAGAATCATTTGAGTTCTGCAACGCTAACTCTTACATCATCGTTGCGGATCAGATTCTGGGTGCTTGTCTGATCTGTTTTTGAAAGCTGGCATTGTTATGCTATGGACGACAATCGAGGATGAAGAATTACAGACGTTAACTATCTAACTGCTGCGCTCGGCTTTGTTTGGCGAGAAACCGTTACCAATTACCTCAAAACTTTCAATATTTCAAGAACTTCTACTTGATCGTCTGGCAGCCTCCGTCTCGACATATTGTAGAAATAAATTTGTTTTTCAGTCTGTGTTCTTGGAAATAGTTTGTGAATTTCTGTTGCTCTCTCTCTCTCTCTCTCTCTCTCTCTCTCTCTCTCTCTCTCTCTCTCTCTCTCTCTCTCTCTCTCTCTCTCTCTCTAGCTTTTCTGTTTTTTTTATTTGCTTTATATACAATTGTTATAGGAATCAAAATTGTGTACTGTATGCAATAAGAAAGAGAGGCAGCAAATTACAGTCTGAATGTGGCTTTTAAACCGATTTGTTATCAAAAATACGTTCGATGAAGCCAATCAATTCCTAACAGTGGTTTTAACAAGTTTTCCGTTCAGATATTCTTAATCGTGTAGGAACTGCAGAAATACATACGGTAGCCATTGAATTTCGCTTGAACTCCTTGTTTAAGAACCAAATCTTTAATCTACAAGACAAAAAAGTATTTCTACTGGGAGTATTCAATTAGGGGTGAGTTTAGTTAATAGTGTAACACCTCCTCCTCAAGACTATGTATGCTACGGGTCACGTTATCTAACAGATTTTGTCTAATCCACTCTCAATCATCAAGAAACAACCATCACTGACTTTCTAATTAATACACGTGTTCTGAATCGCTTTGTTCTCTCCCAAAAACTACTTTCCAGGACCACAGATTATTAGTAGGATTCTCACTGGTATTTTCGCTTCGCTAATGATGCAGAATCCTTATTAACAATGCATTTATGAAAACATCCCGGAAGAAAAAACAATAACAACATTCATCAAAGTATGTTATAACAAATTGAGGTAAGGACGCTGGTAAGTTTGAGAACACGAGCTCAAGTGCTGCTGGTTACCACCTAACAAGACTGCTGAAGACACTGAGACATTTAATTTTTGTCACCCTGCATGATTTTAATGGAAAGAAGTGAAGCTACCGTCAATGAGAAATTTGAACTACTCATTCAGTCATTTTGACACCAGTGACGTCTTTCGGAATTATGTTGTTGCAAAACCCCCTACTCATTAACGTCTCTGTTACGAGTCACAGTGCCTGTCACCTCCTCCCCGTCCTCACTCAGCTGATCTCCCCATGAACCCTCGAACGCAGTAAAATAATATAAGTTAAACATATTTTGTACATACACCAGCGCAACATTATTCCAATCTTGCACAGTGCAATTTCACTATACCTGAGTGTAACACTATCAAACAAAGGGTTAAGAAATGAGTGATTTAATGTGGATCTGGTTCACTTAGAGTATGCACGACGCTAGGGAAAAGTGCCTGAACATAATGCCTCCATCACCTGCAGTAACCACTATTAGAGAGTTGACTGACGCCCTGAGAGGACGCCACGGCCCTGACCCGAGTCCTTAATACCTGGCTGCACGGCCTCCTACCGCCACAAAGCCACACCACGGTATATTAATCCTCAACCACATGCCTCGCTCGCGCCCTCCCGCTAAGCATCTGCCGTGTTAGTATTACTACTCTAACGTGGAGGAAATATAATTTTTTACTGATAGAGTGGTGCTATTGTATACGTTTTATTTTTCTGTGTGGTTTTATTGATGCAATGAAAATAAAAGGCTGTATAATTTTCAATAATTCGAATTGATATTGTTCCATTTTTTTCTGTATGGTTCTGTATAGTTGTAACTTGGAAATAGACTATGCTCGACTCGTATACTATGCTCGACTTGTTTTTATATATATATATATATATATATATATATATATATATATATATATATATATATATATATATATATATATATATATATATATATATATATATATATATAATTCTTAGTGATGCCACATAACATTATTCCATGTATATTTCTAGCTTTATTAATCAGTGTAAGTTGAAAATATATGTAGATTCTTAGTGATGTAGATTCACATAACGTCAGATCAACTAACCAAAGTTCTTTTCTATGTAGCATTTTGTGTTATTGTTTCTTGTTTGTACATTCATATGAGTCGCCATCATTTCCTTGGCTACCGTGAGACAATGTATTGGTAATTCACTACATAGTGGACTACAAATCCTTGCAGTTGCTCCTTTACGCTCTTCGTAATAAAAAAAAAAAAAAAAACACAAAAAGAATCTGCAAGAAGCCGGCAGGCCTACATGTCGCAGTCCTTGTATAATACATACCTATATCTACCAATCATCCCTGTATGAAAAATCTTTCAAAATGTCCTTTGACACTGACAAACTTGTTACTGAATCTTTCATTTTTTTTATTGCCTGTTTCCTCTTGTTGTGTTGTCTTTTATCCTCAACTATCAACTGTATGGAACTAAATAATATCTGAGTGTTATTCGTATACAGGATTACTCTTTTTTTTTTTTTATCACTCCTAGGCTTCTCGTTCTTCAGTGACACTCCCCTCGTGAGATATGCATTCAAATAACTGCTTCCCTCCGCCCCTTGATCACCCGTACCTTGATGTGTTGTGATGAGCTATGAAATGAACCAAGCACAAGACTAACAGTGGCCGCTAAATGTCTACTTCATTAGAGACAGAAAGGTAGGGCAGTATGGTGCTTACATTATGTTATTTGTAATACCTGTGTGTGTGTGTGTGTGTGTGTGTGTGTGTGTGTGTGTGTGTGTGTGTGTGTGCTAAGTATTATCGGGATTGACTTTTCTTTACAGCTTCATTATGATCTTCCGTGCGATCTATCAATTAATCTAAGCACACACACACACACACACACACACACACACACACACACACACATCTACTAATGCCCACTCTTACCTTTATCTATCTCCGCTACGTATATACATTAATTTTCACTCGTTGACACTTCCATCACAAAAAAAAAAAAGTAATTCTTGCACAGGTTTGTCGGCAAAAAAATACGCATGCTAAATTGACGCTGACATGCTTTTATATACGCCTGGCCGAGCACTGCATACCTCGCGCGGAACTTTATTGCTGGCGATGCTGTTAGTATTAGGCCGCGTTCACACCAAGCGAGTCGCGTCGCGTCAAGTCAAGAGCGTCATTTGATGCGATTCATTTTGACTCATCTCCGTTCACACCGACTGCGTCAGCCCGCGTCAAGTCAGCACTCAGTGACCTGGGTAATTTCATGGAGAATGGATGCATGTTCCCTGGCTGAAGTAGCTGCTTTGTTGTGGCTTCGTCGTCGCAGACGTAAGAAGAAACAACGAATATGGATCCATGAACTTTCTTTCTTTCTTGTGGGAGATGCAGCTTTTCCTCTCAAGCCTAATCTGATGAGACCATATCCTAGAAAGGACTTGGACTACTCCAAAAGAGTATATAACTATCGGATCAGTAGGGCTAGAAGAACAGTAGAGTGTGCCTTTGGAATGCTAGCTCAGAAATTTGGTGTACTTCATACATTGATGATGACTAGTGTTGAAGTATCTGAATCACTGGTGAAAAGTATTTGTGTACTTCATAATTTCATTCAACATGAAAACAATTTCAACTACTCTCCTCCAAGTGATGATGTTAGTGATACAACACAATACAACTTTCTAAACTCAAACCTGACAGCAACAAGCACGAGGCCTACAAGAGAAGCCATGGCAGTTCGTGATACCTTGAAAGAATACTTTGTTTCCCCAGCTGGAGCTCTTGAGTGGCAACACCGAATGATCTAGTAATGTAAAGTTCATAGCCTAGTGTATAGTTCATAGTGAATAAAACTGTAGTCTTACCTGTACTCTTCATTGCAGCAGCAACCTCCTTCCACAGGGCAGCTATGACATCCCGATCCCGGTGGTTGCGGTCACTAGGATCATATATGGGAGGGCGTTCTCGAACTAAATTTATCAGGAATTCCACTTCCATCATGCTCCCGCAACGACGGACTCGCTGTGACTTATGTAGAAAATGGGTCCAGCCCTATCTGTGACTCGACGCGACGCGACGCGCCGTGACTTGACGCGACGCGACTCGCTTGGTGTGAACGGTTTTTTCAAATATACATACAAATTAATGTTAAACTCGGGTGGCGATTCATGACGCATGATGACTTGCCTTGACTTGACGCGACGCGACTCGCTTGGTGTGAACGCGGCCTAATTACTGCTGCCGCTATATTGATCAGTGCCTCCTAAACATCGGCTTTATTCAGCACGTACATTGGGACACTTGAAACAATCTGTTATGAGCTACCTTGAGAGAGAGAGAGAGAGAGAGAGAGAGAGAGAGAGAGAGAGAGAGAGAGAGAGAGAGAGGGGTTATTATACTTTTTTTTTTCGCTCCTACATCCTGTAGTTTATCAGGTGCTTATTAATGACTTTGAATTTGGCATTTGGGAACTGTTGCCCCAAGTGAGTGCCCTTCCTACTCTCAGACCGTGGCCAGGATTCGAGTCCGCGCCCTAAGAACCTCTCGGACCCCTCAAAGCGCGCTGTCCCACTGTATCACGAGTGTGTGTTGTGTTCGAATAGAAAGTTGGGAGGAAACAATATAAGTTTATATTAGAGGGAAAGTAATAGGAGAAGAAAAAGAAAGACAGCGAGAGTAGATAATACGTGGGCCAATCACTGAACCACGGCGGTCGCCAGAGGTTATTTTTATAGACTAAGTGGTGAAGTTATCCCGGCAATAGAAGGCCTATCTTGAGGCATTGTTACTTCATATAAGGTATACTAAGGCTCGTGTGGCTTGCTGAAAGGCTTCAAAGAAATTAAACCGCCTTCTCGAAAATGTTTAGGTAAAAAAAAATGTAGAATCTCATTGGTCCCTATTCCAAAATGGTTAGAACCTCAAAAGGACAAATTTTCGAAGGTTACAGAGATGGTTAATCCGACTCTCACGAGTGTTTTTCTCACTGATCATAGAGTTACTGTTAAACTGTTTCTCAAGTCCTGAAAACATCCATGGAAACCTCATTAACTCCCACTGCAGTGTTGAACCTTTTTTGAGATCATGAAAATATCCATAAATAATTACTGGAATCATACAGACATCCTTAGCCTCTACTGCAGGTTGTTAAACTATCACAACAATAATGAAAACATATTTGAAAGCCCCGGCAAAATCCAATACAATCTGAAACACGTAGTCGAGATAGCGAGTCGAAGTGTTTCAGGATGCGGTTCGTGGTTATTCAGTCGTCTGGCAGCAGGATTGCGAACTAGTGCTTGATGAGAACTACGTTTTTTAGTACCTTGATAAAGAGTTATTGTTGGGTCAACACTTTCACTTCCATATAGAATCAGTACAACAGTTGCCATCCCTCGTATTGCAAACAGGACTCGATTTAGTTTCCTTTGTAGTGTCTCGTGTGACTAATGAACTCACTAGGGTAGCGAGTGTGTGGCCATCTGGTGGAGGTAGTAGAGTAATTCATAGCTTCTGGTGCGCTACAGCCTCTTCCAGTCCCAGGTACCTCCATACTCATACACTGATGGTTATTGTACGTGTTAGTATAAGTGAATATTACTTTATATTTCATTTGTTTACATTTGATTTAGCGACGAGACGCAACAAGGCTCGTGTAAACAGCGGGAGTAAACTTGCCTTTCTTGATAATATTAAATGAGAGATTGTTTACAAGTCCTGAGTAAACGGCGGGAGTACGTGTGACTCCTGAGAGGACAAACATCTTAGTGAAAGGTGCGACAAGACTCATGTGAGCGGCGGGAGTACGCTTGTCTCTCAAATATTTATGTGTGTGTGTTTATTTCACTTACTTAAGCGTAGCAACATACACAAGAAACACACACACACACACACACACACACACACACACACACACACGTGGCTTCTACGCATTTCCTCTTTTTTATATGCAAAATTCAGATTTTCCAGCATTAAACGTGTCTCACTAACTCAGGATGAGGGATCAGCACTTCAGAACGAGACCTGAATGTTTTTCGTTTAAGAAGTATTCGTGTCCTCTTCACCAGCCCCTTCCTGCCCTTCAGTGCCCGAGGTGTTAGCTCAATTAATTCATGTGATTAAGGTATGAGCAACAATATACTCACCCGCGTTAATGAGTATTACATGATTGTCAATCATCTTTGTTAATGTGTACTACTACTACTACTACTACTACTGCTACTACTACTACTGTTACTACTACTACTACTACCACCACCACTACCACTACTACTACTTGCATAAACCGCCACTGATTGCTGTTAGTTCCAAGATAGAATAGAAAAAAAATATTTGGGCAGTCGCATTGCTTATAATAAATCTGAAACCTCGCCAGGTGCCTCTCGTTCCCTCGTGCTGATGTCTTCGTACACTGAGGACACTCGCGGCCATGATGATTATCGGCGTCCTGTTATGTGTGTGTGTGTGTGTGTGTGTGTGTGTTATTTATGACCAACAAAACTATCATGTTCGTAGGAAAATACCGCTGATACGTTTGAGCAAGATGACACAAGTTGATCTCCAAGTCTTGGATTATGTATGCACGGTATACATCACACATAGCATTATAACTTCCACAGAAATATAATAAAAGAAGACATCGACAGCAGGATATCGCATATTTTCTAGTCCCTCCCTGCGCGCAATCTAATATCAAAGTTATGCATTCCGCGAAGAAAACTAGGAACGGAATTGTTGAGTGTGATATCACCTGATTATCTGCTCTGCGTGATTATGACGTGACGCGATAGGTGAAGCACGCAAGGCAGGCAGGTGTTGTCAAGGTGAGATGTGCTTCTAGCGTGACCTGAACTTCACTTTTGTATTACCTAATTGCACTGCACATAGCGTGTACCTTTGCTGTTTTTTTTTTTTCCGCCCTTCTTCCTAATTTCAGATTTATGAGTCTTGCATAACCAGCATTTTTTGTTCTCTTCTGTACTACTGCTGTTTCTGCTATTGTTGTTGTTGTTGCTGTTGCTGTTGTTGTTGTTGTTGTTGTTGTTGTTGTTGTTGTTGTTGTTGTTGTTGTTGTTGTTACTGCTGTTGCTGTTACATCAACAACAACAACAACAACAACAACAACAACTATTACTACTATTACTACTACTACTACTACTACTATTACTACTACTACTACTACTACTACTACTACTACTACTACTAATACTACTCCTACTACCACTACCATTACCACTACCATTACCACCACCACCAACATTTCTGCTCCTCTTCTCCTCCTCCTCCTATTACTTCTACCACTACCACCACCACCACTATTACTGTTACTACCACTTCCACCACCAGCACCACCACCACCACCACCAGTGCCACCACTAAGGCAGACCCATCTATCCCGCCCCGCGTCCCTGCCTGCTGTCCTCCCTCGCCCCGTCCCATTAAAACAGTCAGTCAAGCTTTCTTTCTTTTTATTTTTCCTTCCCCACTCGCTCCCCAGGTGTGGTTTATTTATTTGGTGGTGCTGCACATCCACAATTTAATCCATTAATCTTCCAGACACGGATAAAACGCATAATTTAGCGGCCACTGGCATGTCGAGTTTTTTGGGGAAAATAAATGGCATGTCACTTTATGGTTGACAGTTTCTCTTAGCAGGAAATTGCAAACCCTTTAGGCCAGATCAATACTACTTGAGAGAGAGAGAGAGAGAGAGAGAGAGAGAGAGAGAGAGAGAGAGAGAGAGAGAGAGAGAGAGAGAGAGAGAGAGAGAGAGAGAGAGAGAGAGAGAGAGAGATAGTAAGGGTGTTTGGTTTGTTTGTTTGGGTTTGTTTATTCGCTTGCTTCTCTTGACTCGTTTTAACTAATGCATAGGGGTCGTGTTTTGGGTTCAGGTTGTCAATCTCTCTCTCTCTCTCTCTCTCTCTCTCTCTCTCTCTCTCTCTCTCTCTCTCTCTCCACAGGAGTTCCTCTTGTTATCCAAGGAACTGTTCCCTTGATATTGCAGTTGCTCAACACCTTCTCCTCTTCCTCTTCCTCTTTCTCTTCCTCCTCCTCCTCCTCCACTAAGCCTTCATCTCCACTATTCCATCTCTGCCTCCTCCTCACTAATCCCTCTCCGCCTCTTCCCCAACGCTTCCTCCTCACCACTAATTCTTCCTCTCTACTGTCCAGTCACACATTCCATTACTACCACCACCACCACCACCACCACCAAGAACAGCATCAACCACCCTCACCACCACCACCATCACCAGTACCACCGTAACCAAAATCATCGTCAGCATGAGTCTGTATGTAGCTTTCACGCATTTCCAGCCTTACTTAGTTCTTTCCTTCCCTTCCCTTCCGTTCCTAGTTCCTTTGCCGTAAGTTATTGAAATCTGCTATTGTCGTCACCATCACCATTCATCACCATTACTACTACTACTACTACTACTACTACTACTACTACTACTACTACTACTATTACTACTACTAATACTACTGCCACCATCACCACTACCACTATTACTACTACTGCTCCTCCTCTTCTTCTTCCTCCTCCTCCTCCTCCTCCTACTACTACTATTTTAAAATGCATTCATGTAAAGTATAACTCCTTATGTTCATGTCCCTTCTTCCCTCTTCCTCCTCTTCCTACTCCCCTTCTCTCCTCTTCCTTCTCTCTACTTCACCTCTCCTTCTCTTCTCTCCTCCTACGCATACCGTTAAAAATGAGCAGTTAGTTTCATGCAGTGTCTGAGTTGCACGACAATTTAACTTCTGTCAACATGCCTTGTATTTCCTCCCTGTCCTCCGCAATGTGAACGTTATTTCTTTTCTCCTCCGTTTCCTAATACTTCTTGTCTCCCTCCTCCCTTTCTTTCCAATTACGCGATTTTATCCCACTGGTCGTTTAGTTGTTATCGTGAAGTGTCCTTAGTCTGTTTTTTTTTTCTCTTTTCCTACTTATGTTTCGTCTTCCTTCGTCTTTAATATCCTACGTCTCTTTCTTTAAAAATGCTTAGTGAGGTTTATCTTAATACAGTCATATTGGCCAACTGATCTGCTGCTGTTTGTTCATCTTTTGTGTTCCTCTTCCACTAATCATCTAGCTCGTTATCATTATTTATTTTCTTCTTGATCTTGTTCTTGTTCTTATTCTCACTGTTATTCTTGTTTTGTTGCTTAAGGACAGGTTAATGTTGCATTGAAGTGAAGTGACGTTTTCCTGGTACTGAAATACTCAAATACATTCCACCACTCAGTCTACAATGTTTCAATCGTAAATTTCCCACCAGAGGAGCCGCGCCTCACGTTGGGAAGTTTTAAAGATAGTTCGATAGTTTGGTTGTTCTCTGGGAAGGTGATGGAGGTGGCGGAGGGAGGATGGGTGGGAGGGTGGTGGAGAGATGGAGGAGGGCATGGGGGGATAGATGAGGGTGGTGGTAAGATGGAGAGATGGGAGATGATAAAAAAGTGGGTAGGATGTGGATATTGGGGAGGGTGGAGGAAGGATGGGATAAGAGGACTCATAAAAAAAATAAACATGAATATTACATAAGGAGAAACAGTCTTGGATAGGATATTTTAGTGTTATTTCCTCGGAGTCAGCCTCGTTTTATCATTCATTTCCTCCTCCTGCGACCGTCCCCAGATATCGAGGCAAGGGAAGAGAACACTGGTGGAAAATATAAAAATCTATACTAGGCAATACATTCCCGGTATATTTCTTGCTTCTTTTTTTTTTTTTTTTCGTATTGAGATTCCTGTGGTTGACTTGTTACGAAGCTGCCATTTCCTCCACCTCCGCTGCTTTCACCGCCTCCGACTTCCTTCCTTCCTCCTTTTTCTCTCTTACTTCTACCCCGCTCCTTTTGCTTCTTTCTCCCCAACGCCCTTCTCTTCTCTCCTCTTTCTTTTCTCCCCACTTTTTCCTGTCCTTTTTTTCTCTTTCTCCCTGTTCCCTCTTCTCCACTCTTACGTGTTCCCTCCTCTCTCTTCTCCCCCAGTCCTATTTCCTCCTTTCCTCTCACCATTCTCTCCTCCCGTTCTCTCACTTCTTCCCCCACTCCCTCCTGTCCCCTCCTCTCTCTCTCTTCTCCCTATCCCCTCCTCTCACTGTTCCCCTTCCCCCTGCTGTACCATCCTCTTACTCCTCCCCTACCCGCTTCCTATCCTCCCTCCTCCTTCCCACACACCCCTTTCCCTCCTCTCCTCACACTTCTCCACTCCCATCCGTTCTCTCCTCCCTCCTCTCCCATTTGCTCCTTCTTGTCAAGCCTCTAACTACGTCACACTCATGCAATACGCAGTTGTCAATGTATCACATTCACTCTAATACGAATAGATTGAGGATTTAATAAACTCGCTACAATCACACTCTGAGGAGGGTAATGCAAAGAAAACGAGAGTTGGGCAGGGTGGTGTGATTCTGCGCCTCTCGCCACGGCGGCCAATCACGGGCGGCGGTGTGGGTTACGTCAAGGCTTGTAACCAATCGGGCACTTGAATCTCAGTAGTTGTTTAAGTGATGGGGGAGTACGGAAGCATCTCCTCCACCTCCCAGGAACAGAAAGGCAGTCGCGGTTGATCCTCGAGTGTATGAGGTGTGGCGACCTTCTCCTGACCCCGATCTGGTAATTATAAGAGTAGTTAAACGTTACTAAAGGTTTCAGGTGCTGTATGCTATCGTTTCTCGCAAGTAAAATCTTAACAAAGCGCCGGACAAGGATGCTATTTTGGCAGTGGAAAGGAGAATTATTGCAGTAAAGGAGAATGGGGGTGGTGAGTGAAAGTGGGGTAGAGTAAGATGAGTTTGGCGGGAAGGAAGTTGGGAAGTGGATGAGGTTATGGTTTGGGCTTCTCGTGCTGTCAGGAATATACGCCTGTTGCATCATGATAGTGCTTTGCCTGACAGCGTTATTATTATTATTATTATTATTATTATTATTATTACTATTATTATCATTATTATCATTATTATTATTATTATCATCATCATTACTGTTATTAGTAGTGGTAGTAGGTAGTGATAACGGCAGTTACAGTAGTAGTTGTAGTAGTAGTACTAGTAGTATTAGTATTATTATTATTATCAGTAGTAGTTTCATTATTATTATTATTATTATTATTATTATTATTATTATTTACGTTATTATTATCATTATTATTCCTATTATTATTGTTAATACTATTATTGTTTGTATTACTAATACGAACAATCCATTATCATTATTATTATTATTATTATTATTATTATTATTATTATTATTATTATTATATGATATTACTATTATTAGTAATAGTAACAGTAATTTCATAAAGACTGTGAAGTCGTCACGTTCCTGCTTCATTAGTCCAATGATAATACGAGTACATGCATTACTGATGTGTCGCTTATTACTCCTCTGACTTCACTAGCTTATCATACACACTGGTCTGCTCGTGCTGGCGATGACAGGAAATTAAATGAAATGGTCTTCACTGTTACATTTGAACAGAGGATCCCTTCAGTGTGTTCACGGGGGGAGCAAGTTCAGGATCGTGTTTCCTGATGTGTGTGGTGACTGTCTGAATTGGTTTAGGTCCATATTCTTCAGACGTTTCGGTGTCCTATCAACTGTAAGGCTCTAGTTGAAGCTATAAACCCTTTGCTTCAAGAGAGGAACATAAAGATCACTCAGGAACTGAATTGGTTTTTGTCTCAGATTTAATTTAAATTTTATACATTCATTTACTATGCTTAGTTCGTCATTATGGGCAGATTTTTATTTTTATTTTTCTACCAATCATAAAAGAAAAAATGTAAGAATCTCTGTGGCCTTAAAAGATGGTGCTTGTGAGAGAACAAAGCGCTTAAAAACACGAGCCCTATTATTGCCCCTGTCTCCTTGCATTCTTTGATCTGTATTTACTTAGCTGAGGAGAAGCACGGCACGTAAGCGAAAGCCGAGGAGTTGTACAGATCTCTTGACTCGGAAAGGAAGCCAAGATATTCTAAGGCAGTGTAGCGTCGCGTATTGTTTAACGCTCCTTAATTTTTCGACTGCTGTGGTTGTAATTTAACATTCAGAGCAGAGTTGGGAACAAAAATTGTTTGTGTAGACAGATAAAAAAAAAGGAAAAGCTCATATTTGTCTCTTAGATTACAAAACTATTTGAGACCATAGTAGAAATGTCTAAAAGAATTGTTATGTAAGAGGAAAAAAAAAGTTATCAGTGAAAGAACTAACAACTCCAGGAGACTCAGGAACATACACTGGAACGCTTTGCTGCCTCACCAAGACTTCTGGGAGGCCACAGAGATGATTAGTTGTGTTTCAGAGGATGTTTTTTGTATTGGGATGTAAAATCCTTGTTAAATTACCACTGGAATCATGAAAGGAATCTTGATGGCCCCATATAAGCTACATGACAGCTTGTTAGACGGAATGTTTGTTGATCAATCACTGGAATCATGAAAGCATCTTCGGAAACACGAAATAAGTTAAGCAGCACCATGTTAAGAAAGGAATACGACGACGACCAAATGTTCCGAAATGCTGCCCTTCGTTCTGCAGTTCACTCCCAAAGAAAGGCGAAGTAATGAAGAAAATATTACCACCATAATTCGTTTTAGACATTTAGGGTTTCATAATATTAGGGTTAAGATGCATCCATTATGTACCTTGGCTTTATATGCGAGTATACATGGGTAAAATAATATGTTCCAACGAACGTACCGATCTCATAAGTAGTGTTTTTAAAATTCTCGTACCGAAATATTACATACTTGTACATATATCATACCTGTGTAAAGTATAGAATAATAAGATAGATAGATAGATAGATAGATAGATAGATAGAGAGAGAGAGAGAGAGAGAGAGAGAGAGAGAGAGAGAGAGAGAGAGAGAGAGAGAGAGAGAGAGAGAGAGAGAGAGTGGATGCCTGTGGGGTGAGTGACGAGCTCTCTGGTCTGATATTAATAATTAAAGACCTTGTCTGAGGGAAACCTTGGTGGTGGTGGTGGTGGTGGTGGTGGTGGTGGTGGGGAAAGTAGAGGTATTGTTCAAGTTAATAGCAATGGAGGGGTGCAGATGGGTATTATTATTATTATTATTATTATTATTATTATTATTATTATTGTTGTTGTTGCTGTTGTCCTCATTATCATGGTTATCAATATTAAATCTTTCTCCCTTAGGCGTATGTCAGTTTGGTATATAGATAATAATAATGATGATGATGATGATAATAATGATAATAATGATAATAATAATAATAATAATAATAATAATAGAAATAATAACAATAATATTAATAATAATAATAATAATAATAATAATAATAATAATAATATTAATAATAAAAATTGTAGTGATGATTATGATAATAATGATAATAATAATAATAATAATAATAATAATAATAATAATAATAATAAGGATAATAATAATAATAATAATAATAATGATGAAAATTGTAGTAATGATGATGATGATGATAATAATAATAATTATAATAATAATAATGATAATAATAGTTATTATTACTATGCTATTGTTGTTGTTGTTATCTTTATCATCATCATCATCATCATCATCATCAGCAGCAGCAGCAGCAGTAGCAGTAGCCTTAGTATTATTTATCATCATCACTAATTACCAACATTGCTACTATTATAACTACTGTACTACCCCCGCCCCCCCACCACCACCACCACTAATCATGCATGCTTCAGCGTCGTCATTTCACTCAAGTTAACATTTGTGAATACGCATTTGTGAAACGCTAAATTGCAAGTCTGCTTTCACTTGCAATGTACAAAAGAAATCACTCTGCACACAAAACTGCTTTACTCATGTGACTTGTGTAGCACTCCTCTCATTTATTACGTGGACATTTGTATAGTCTCCCCTTACGGTACGCGGGAAGAAAATGATGTATGGTCTATGTAGAAAATGGAAACGTAGCTCAAACAGACTGAACAATTAACCTATGTGAATAAATAACTATGCAGCTATGAATATTTGCTAGTCATCATAAATATTAATGTTGTAATGGAATTCACCTTGTAAATCTGAATTATCTCTACCTTTTTCCTCTCTAACGTTTTAAGTGTTGTTATTGTATTTGTGAATGGCCTGAAATAAAGAACATGAAAACGAATGTGGGCTAATGCATGCAAACAAATATAAATAAATAAGTAAATTAATTAAAGTGAAATGAAAAAAAAAAAGGAAATAGATGAATAAGTAAATAAATTAAAATATAAATGAATGAATAGATAAGTAAATAAATAAGGACCTTTACATAATCTAAAAGTCATTCCTACAGTCGTTTTCAAATATCTGAAATACAGTATTGGTGGCTTTAAAATATTACGTGACTAATCTGCTACATTTGGCATAACGGGGCATCTTGCATAATTTCTTAGTCTTTCCTGCTTTTTATCCTTACTGTAACCTCTTCCAATCGTGCTCCTTCCTTTCCCTCTCCCACACTCCCCACTGCAGACCTCACCCTGTCTCCCTAGTAAGTCTTTGCTCTCCCCGCTCTCCTCTCCCCTTCTTTCCTGCTGTGTCCCCTCTCAGATCCCGAAAATGTTGCTCCCCCTTCGTAGTCAGTGATGCTCCCCTTTCTCTCCTCTCCTTTTCCCAGCTCACCCCGTTGGCGTTCTTATCCCTCCTCCCTTGCTTTCTACTTTGGTCCCTCCTCTCCTCTCTTCAGCTCCCCCACTGTACGAGTAGGTTCTCCCTATAGTCTTTCCTCTCCTCTTCTCCCAAGCACTTCTGACTGTTTCCTTTCCTTTCTCTCCCCAGCCAATATTACTGTTGTCCCCTCTTTTTCCCTTTTATTTAGCAGCCTTTTCAAACTGAGAGAGAGAGAGAGAGAGAGAGAGAGAGAGAGAGAGAGAGAGAGAGAGAGAGAGAGAGAGAAAGAGAGAGAGAGAGAGAGAGAGAGAGAGAGAGAGAGAGAGAGAGAGAGAGAGAGAGAGAGAGAGAGAGAGAGAGATTGTGCACTGTCGGTAATGTTGTCATTGGTGGAGAATCTTTTTCTGGCAACTCTGCGGGTCACCTGAGATTTAAAACCCCACGCGAGACATTTAAACTTGCTAAAAAGTAAACTTGGTACCTGAACTGATGATTTCTGCGTCATTTCTGAGTTTGCGACGCGTTGCAATATATAATTTTTTATGACCTGAGGGAATGTAAGACCTGCGAGGCACGAGAATGAATGCA
>NC_087187.1:7457500-7467500 GCF_035594125.1 Scylla paramamosain
CCACCACCACCACCACTACGCTGAATATTACGCACCTAAGTCTAATTTCTCTCCTTTCTTTATAAGGAATTTCACTTGTATAACTTAGCTGTGTTAGGTCGTGTCTTTTCCCCCTACCAGATTATTTCCCCTGACCGCCATTACTCTGACTGCCTCGTCCTCTCTTAAAGTACAGGTTACACTCGTGTCCCTGCCTAACCATTTACGTAAACAGTGCTGCTTAAACTCCTCTCTCTCTCTCTCTCTCTCTCTCTCTCTCTCTCTCTCTCTCTCTCTCTCTCTCTCTCTCTCTCTCTCTTTGGGGGTTAAATTACAGTATTTTCCCTTTTCTTGCCTCAAGGTAACACCGAACTTCCTCCAAGATTAAGTCCTCATTCTCATTAACTTCTAAAAGTGTTCCTGAACTAATCTCATTCGCCCTTGAACTGAGCCTTAACCTATTGTCATTGAAGAGGAAGAGGAGGAGGAGGAGGAGGAGGGGAAGATGTGTAGGCAACGATGTAAAGGATTTTATTGGAAGAGAAATAGTAAAGGCAGTAGTAGCAGCAGTAGTAGTAGTAGCAGTAGTAGTAGTAGTAGTAGTACGAGGAAGAGGAGGAGGAGGAGGAGGAGGAGGAGGAGGAGGAGGAGGAGGAGGAGGAAGATTTCAGGATGGAAGGACAAAGGAAACAACCTCGTAGAAAATGGAAGATGGAGGTAACGAAATGGGAGGAACTGAGTGAGGGTAGGAGGAGGAGGAGGAGGAGAAGGAAATTACTAGCGGAAAGATGTATGAAAAGGGAAAAATATAACGAATAGAAATCCAGATTGAAGGAGTCTGATAAGCAGTAAAAGAAGATGAAAACTGAGGAAAAGATGAAGAGGACGAGGCGAAATAGGAATGAAGGGTAGCGAAAGAAAGGGACACAGGAAGAAGAAGGAGGAAGAGGATGAGATGGAGAGGAAGGAAGAGGGGACAGAGGAGAAGAGAGGGAGAAATGCTAAGAGATGAGACGAATATAGCTGAGAGAGAAGAAAGGAAGGATGGAAACAAGGAAGGAGGGAAGGGAGGGAGGGAAGGAGGTAAAGAAGGACAGGAATTTAGGAATAAGAGATACTGAATAAAAAGAAAGAATGGAGGGAGGGAAGAAGGATACATTGACAAAAATAAGTAAATAAAAGAATGAAGGAAGGAGTAATGATAAAATACTAATCAAAATGCAGAGGGAATGGAGAAAGGAATGACGGAAGGAGGGAAGGAGGGAACAGCGAGGAGAGAAACACTCATTTAGAGGGAGAAAAAAAGAATAAAGGAGGGGATAATGAAGGTGACGCTCTTGAACTGACAAAAATAAAGAAATAAACGAAGGAAAGAAGGAGAAAAATAGCAGTAATAAGGAGGCACACCTATATGAAAGAAGGAAGAAATGAAGGAAGGAAGGAAGGGATAAAGTCATAAAGGAAGACCGTACACTTTGACATGAATGATTCAATAAATAAATGAAGGAAAAAAGGAACGAATAACACAAACACACGCACATACACACACACACAAAGAAGAGGAAAAAGAGCTAATAACGAAAAAGAAGAAAATAATGAAGGAACAAAAAAGAATTAATAGTGAAAAAAGGAACACGCGCACTGACAAGGAAGGAAGGAAGGAAGGAGGAAGGGAGAGAAGGGAGAATTTCCAGCAGACGGGGGTTCTTATATATCGAGTTCTGTGATCCCCTCTGAGATATGCGAAGTCTTGCACACAATCTCTCGAGTTCGCCTCAGAAAATCTGCCTTTTGTACGTCGTTTTTGAAAGGATGTGAGCGACGCGAGGAAGACGAGCAGAAGCAAGAGGAGGAGGGGTAGAGGGAGGAGGAGGAGGAGGAGGAGGAGGCGGTGAGGTGTTGAGGTGTTGAGTGTTGTGTTGAGGTCGTGGTGGTGATGTAGTAGAATGGTGTTGTTATTCATCTTTTTTCTCCTTTTATTTTTTCCTTTTTTTCTTCATAGTTTGGTCTTTGTATGTTTCAAGTATTGTTTTATGTGTCTGTCCTTTTATGCTGAAATGTGGCTTTGTTTATCTCTTTTTCCTTTCTCTTTTCCTTCTTTTTTTATTTTTACTAGTTGATATATTTGCTTAAACTTTCTATTTTTCTCTTGTAAACTTCTTTCTATTTAGAATGTGAACAATTATTTTTAAATATTTTTTTCAGCACATCAGTATTTTTTATTTAATAAATTAATATCCTATAGTTGTATTGTAGGTTTTGTGAGTATGTTTTCTTCTCTTTACTCCTTCGTGGGTGTCGAGTCTGTCCTATGAGAGATAATTTTCTTCTCATTGACTCTCTTATTAAGTTTCCTTAGTCAGAATTAAAAGTTAATTTCATCAACTTAACGTCCATCTTTATGAGAGAGTCTGCCTGTTTGTCTTTCTTATCTCTCTCTTTCCTTTGAGACCGAGTGGCTTTAGGATAGGACAGGAAACAATGGGTTCAAGCTTGATACAGTTAAATTAACAAAAAGAAAAAAAAATTAGGAAGGAATTGGTTTTCAAATGGTAGATGAATAGAATAGACTCGGTGATCTGGTTGTTAGTGCTGAGTCATTAGGGAGCTTTAATGGATTAGATAAATTCATGGATGAAGGTGATAAATGGAAATGGATAAGTATATTTCATGCAGGAACTGATGGCTTATTGCAGTTTCTCTTATTTTCGTGTGTTTTCATGCTCTTCATGCTGCAGTGCTCGGCGCGGGGCCTGATAGTTGTGAGTTCGATTCAGGCTCAGGCAGTTTTTAAGTGTGGGAGACAGCGCTCCTTCGTAACCCTCGCAGCACCACCACCTCGGTGCTGTGGCGCCGTAACTCAGGCAGACTCACGAATTCTCTTTCCTCCATCGAGTAAAGGAGCTCAGGACCAACGGAAACAGGATTTTATTTATTTTTATTTTCATTTATTTACTCTTTGGTTGTTGTTGTTTTTGATTATATTTTTACTGCATTTGGATCACAGAATTTAGCCAGTGTATGGTTGGTATGGCATAATAATTCATGGGCTGCAGAGCGAAGATCAAAAGGCTGCCAAAGTTATGCCACGTCCCTGCCAAAGTTATGCCACGTCCCTGCCAAAGTTATACCAAGTCTCTGCTTTAGTGCATGAAAAAAGTTTGGTGCAGACAAAAATTAATGTTTTCTACTCACTTGAGGCGGATAATTTAGTCATTGGTGGCATGGGACAAAGGTCATCATGCCGGTGAAATTAAATGACGTTCCTGCTTCACTTACTAAATTACTCTCTAGAGAACACAAGATTTTCTAATAACCCTGTGTCTGTGTCAGGGAATCTAATCAACGCAAAGATGGTACGAGACTCCTGAGGTTGCAGAAGGGTCGTGGCGCCGCTCTAGTTACACAAAATCGATACTTCACTGACTAAACAGCTCATTGAAGACTACATTTTTTTCATTAATATGTATCTCATTCAGAAAACTTGATTCACTGCTAACATGGACTCCTCGGATTACAAAACGGTCAGAACGCCACTGAAGTTACATAAAATGGATACTCCACTTATTAAACAGTTCAGTGAAGATATTTTTTTTTTGCTTCAATATGTATCTTTGGCGAGAGAATTGAGTCAATGGTATATAAGTGAATTACAAAACGTCCATAGCCTCGCGAAAGTAACAAAGTCCATGCATCACTTATTAGACAAATTTTGGATAATCCTATAGGCGACACTTTAGGATGAGGCACCTTCAGAGGGTCTTTTTATAGCCTTTTTGTTGCTGTAGACCAGAGTCCCCTCTTATTCATAAAAAGGGAAAGAAGAGAGAGAGAGAGAGAGAGAGAGAGAGAGAGAGAGAGAGAGAGAGAGAGAGAGAGAGAGAGAGAGAGAGAGAGAGAGAGAGCATTTTTTCCTACCAATTCTACAGCATTATCGGTGAATTTAATCAGTATATAGTATGTAATATGGAGTCCCCGATTAGACAGCCGTCATTACGCTGCTAGTGACACAAGATCGCTGCTTTACTTATTAATCAAATAGCACGATGAATTAATTTCCTCCTATCTAATCTGTACCTACCTTGGTGAATTTAGTCGATGTATAGGCAAAATGACACTCCTCGAACAGAAAAAAACTGTCATAAGTTCTCTAAAATTCCACAAATTCGCTGTTTCTCTTATTATGTACAATGAAGTAATTTTCAGCTATCTAACCTGTACCTGTCTGATAAATTAAGTCGGTGTAAAGGCAATATGGGACTCCTGGAACTGCAAAATGGTCACAGCGGAGCTAAAGTTACACAAAATCGCTGCTTCACTTCCTAAAGAGCTCAGTGGGAGACTCCGAGACTCAGATGCCGGGCTATTATTGCGTTAGGAGTCGCTTTCTGAGCCGCCTCTCCACCACTACACCTCCGCCACCCACGTGAGAAGGACAGGCCAGGAGCGACGCACCATTCTCCCCCTTATAGTTCCCTCTTAATAACCAACTCAGTGCTAAACGTGACGCTAATTCCACTCTTATGTACGAGGATGACCTGAAGGGGGCGAGGATTGGGTGAGGTGAGGGTGAGGAGGGGTGTTTAAGGGCGCGATGGCTCATAACGAGGGGGTGTGAGGGTGTGAGGGTGTGAGCACATTCCCTTAATCTTGGCGGGGTGAGAAACGTTACAGCATCAAATGGGATCTGATGCCATACTAATAGATTCCCGGAATATCCCAGGCGGTGCTTGAATCTCTCCTGTCCCTCACCGTTATAAGTCCACACGCAAGGTTAATGGGATTCATCTTATTCATCTGGCAGTAATATTGTTTGTCTTCTCCCTGTAACTGCCTGCCTGATGGCCCTTCTTTCTCTAATTGGGCGTAACTCTGCATTATTTTTCGCATGACGTAAGCTGGTGATTAGAGCAGGATTCTTGGGATTTGTATTAATGCTGGTGTTTATCTCCTTAGGGTGGCTCAGGAAGGGACGTTTTGAATATGTAAGCGTAAATGTGATGTGTTAATGTGTACGTGTGTGATTGCGTAGATATATATGTGAATGTGTTCAATGTGTGTGTGTGTGTGTGTGTGTGTGTGTGTGTGTGTGTGTGTGTGTGTGTGTTTGGAGGTGTGGGTGAACGTGTGTATTGACTTAAGAAAATGTAGAAGCTATATATTGCGAAATAATTAAATGCATTTCTAATCAGACTGCTGTTCAAGATGTAATAGAAAATGTAGAGTAAGATACAGGCATAGTAAGGATAAGTGGAGGAATTGTTCTGATAAGTATTCCTAAATGAAACTTGATGAATAACAGTGACAGTGTGGCGCGGCGCCACACACACACACACACACACACACACACACACACACACACACACACACACACCTTTCCATTCCACTTCTCTCATCTTCTTTACGTTTCTGTTCATTTCTTTATCCTGTTCCCTTCTTCGTTAAAACACCATCACTACCACCGCCATCAACAACAATATTTGCTCCTCCTCCTCTTCCTCCTTCTCCTCCTCCTCCTCTTTCTCCTCCTCCTCCTTTTCTTTAGTTAAACTACCAATTACCATATCTTCTTAAGCGCGCGCGCACACACACACACACACACACACACACACACACACACACACACACACACACACACACACACACACACAGTCAGTCACACACGATCAAACACACACAGTTACATAATCTAATAACTAAAAGGCAAATACGAGTAGTACGTCATGCAAACACACACACACACACACACACACACACACACACACACACACACACACACACACACACACACACACACAGTAAAAAACAAACAAACAAACACAATAATGACAAAGAAACAAATACTACGACATACCAAAACACACACACACACACACACACACACACACACACACACACACACACACACACACACACACGCAAACAGTCGCATATCCGCACATTGTCTCCAGGCTGTATTTGCATATCCATTTACGTCAGCAGCAACGCGTGAGCAAGTCCGGAGTTAGAGCGGGGACGAAGAAGCACACACAGACTCGGCCCAACTATCAATAAGGCTCCTCAGGCTCTCATTAATTGTCTAGCCGAGAATGGATGCGAGACAGTAATGGGCTCTAGAGGTGAGGGGATACTTGTGGGGAGGGGAGTGAAGGGACGGAAGGTGTGGAGGAGAGGGGCAGAGGGGAAGGTACCGTTTACATAAGTGGTAGAGATGGTACCTCTGTGTGTGTGTGTGTGTGTGTGTGTGTTTAACAAGTTAGTGGGTAGGGAGGATGAAAGTAAGTGAAGAAAGGTAGTAGAAGGTTGATGATTGAAAGAACAAGATGGAAAGGAGGGGAAGTGAAAGGAGAGGAAAAAGGGACAAGCTGAAAAAGGAGGGAAAAAGTGTATTAGAAATGGGAAAGAAGAAAAAGGTTGAAATTGAAAAGGGAGGAGAGGATGGAAGAAGTAGGAGCAGGAGGAAGGGAAGGGAACGTACAGAAGGGAACGTAGAAGAAGGAATTGAGGGATACAAGTAAAAAGAAAAAAATAATGGGAGAAGTAGATGGAACTGAAAGAGAAAGGGGAATAAGTAGGGAGAGGAGGAATTAGGAGAAACAATAGGAGGAAGAAGGGAAAAAGGAAAAACGGAAGGAGGGGATTGGAGGACAAGAGAGTAGAAGGGAAAGGAGAAAGGAGGTGGAGAAGGGAGAAAAAAGGAAGAATATGGGAAAGATAAAATGGTATGAAGGAGGAGGAGGAGGAGGAGGAGGAGGAGGAGGAGGAGGAGGAGGAGGAGGGAGAACTAGAAGGGTATGAAAAGAACGAGGTTGTAGTATTAGTAGTACGTAATAGTAGTAGTAGTGGTAGTAGTAGTAGTAGTAGTAGTAGTAGTAGTAGTAGTAATAGTTGATGTTGTATTAGTAGAAACAATAACGTAAACTGATATAATGCGGCAATGTAGGGAAAATGAGGGGAGGATGACAGGAAGGAAGAAGAAGAGGGAGAAGAAAAGGGGGTGGGGGGCAGTACAAGTGTCGGCAGCAAGAAGCGATGCGGGTGGAATATTGGAAACGCGATGCTCCACTTAAACTATAAATTGTAAGTTATGATTTTGGTGTCGTGTGGTGCAGGGAGGCGAGGCGAAGCAGCGAGTGTGGAGGAGGAGGAGGAGGAGGAGGAGGAGGGAGAAGAAGAGGTGGCCGGGAAGGCGAGTAAGGAGGAGGTAAGGCATAACGTGGAAATGTAAGAGAGAGAGAGAGAGAGAGAGAGAGAGAGAGAGAGAGAGAGAGAGAGAGAGAGAGAGAGAGAGAGAACAAGGCTTTGGGGATGTAATAGAGAGAGGGAATGCAAACTTGAGGGCTGAGGAAGCGATAAAGCAGTGCAGGAGGAGGAGGAGGAGGAGGAGGAGGAAGAGGAAAAGGAGGAGGAGGAGGAGGAGGAGGAGAAGGAGGAGGAGGTGGAAGAGGAAGAGGAAGAGGAGGAGAAAGAAGAGGAGGAGGAGGAGGAGGAGAAAGGAGAGAAGAATGAAAAGGAGGAGGAGGAGGAGGAGAAGGAGGAGGAGGGGGGGGGAGGACGGCAGGAAAGGCACATTTGGGAACGAAGAAAGCGGCAAAAAGGCAAAGGGCGTGATAATGACCATGAAAGGGAAACGAAGGAATAGAAAAGAAGAAAGGAGATAAAAGAGAATGCATATAAATAATAGATGGAGGAGATAAAAGAGGGTGAGAAAAAGAGAAAAGTAGGAAGAGAATGAGGAGGAGAAAGGATGTAAAAGGGAAATGGAGGGACAGAGTAAGACAAATAGTTAAAAATGCATGGAGGAGGAAGAGGTACAGGTAGAGAGGATAAAGATGGAATAAGAAATAGAGGAAAAGAGGAAGAAGAGGAGGAGACATGGAAGACGAAAGGAAAGCGGAGGAAGAAAGGAAAAGAAAGAAAAATAAATACATAGAGGAAGAAAGAAGAAGAGAAAAAGAGAAAAAAGAAAAGAGAGAGGAAGGAGAATAAGAAGCTAATCTGAAAGGCTAAGAGAGAGAGAGAGAGAGAGAGAGAGAGAGAGAGAGAGAGAGAGAGAGAGAGAGAGAGAGAGAGAGAGAGAGAGAGAGAAGCAAAACAATATCTAGAGAACATGATGGCGAAGACACAGCTGCGAGATAAGTGAAGCTTTGGAAAATATGTAACAAGTTGCTGTATATTAGAGAGAGAGAGAGAGAGAGAGAGAGAGAGGGAGAGGGAGAGGAGGGAGAGAGGTTAGATGGAGACAAGTCGGCTTTAAGTTCTGGGTTGGAGTGAGGCTGATAATGCTGTTTTGTCTAATTGTGGTGTCGCCTGCAAAACCTCTCCCTTAGCAAGCCCACCTGCTGCCTCTCTGCCTCCCCTCTACCTCCTCCCTGCCTCGCCCTGCCAACCAACACGCCACCTCATGCATTTCCTGACACTACCGCCCCGCTGGTCATTAGTATATTAAACAGCTGCAGAAATGGATGCATAAATGAGCGGCTGGTTGCTGGCTTGATGGATTGCAGAGAGAGAGAGAGAGAGAGAGAGAGAGAGAGAGAGAGAGAGAGAGAGAGAGAGAGAGAGAGAGAGAGAGAGAGAATGAATGTTAAGTGTGATGGATGGTTAAGTGGTTAGATGAATTAACAAGGAGGTAAATGGTTTTGTAAATGAATAGATGGATACAAGGATGGATAAGTAGATGTATGGATGTTTGAGTAAATGGGTAGTGAATAAGTATGGATGGAAAGTAGGATAAATAGATAATGGATGTATGGATGGATTAATAAACGAGTAGATATGCAAATGGATTCATAGGGAGATGAGTAAGTAATGGAACGGATGGGTCATTAAAAGTATGGAAAAATAAACAAGTAGATGGGTGGATGGATAGGTGGGAGAAAGGGAAAGGTGGGTATATAAGATGGATAGATATGAGGTGATGGATAGGTGGATATGTCGACATGTGGATAGAGAGATAAACGGGAAGAAAGGTGGAAATGGATGAATAGAGGGATAATGGACTAATTGATGGTGGATGGGTTGATGAATAAATACCAAAAGGGACAGAAAAGTGTACGGATAAATGGGAATATGGATAGACAAACAGTGTGGATGAATAGAAAAACTGGATGGATGGATGGATAGATCGAAGTTTGCATTGTATCCAAGTTAGTTCTTTTGTACAATTGCCATTTAAAAATAATGAAGATAATTTCAGAATTCTTTGATGTTGAAATATATATTATGCTGTTTGGTTAAAAAATCTGTATGTGCATAATTTGTATTGTGTTTGTGGAAGTAGTTTGCCGTGTTTAATGGGCTGATTTGGGATTCTAATTGTCTTTGTGTGTGTGTGTGTGTGTGTGTGTGTGTGTGTGTGTGTGTGTGTGTGTGTGTGTGTGTGTTTGCAGTGTTTCGGAAAATCATCTCGTGAGAAACTTTAAACGACTCTCTCTCTCTCTCTCTCTCTCTCTCTCTCTCTCTCTCTCTCTCTCTCTCTCTCTCTCTCTCTCTCTCATTACTATCATTTCCTTTCCTCCATATTTTCTATATACCTGCTTTCCTTCACATCTTCTCTCCCTCATTATTTCCTTCCTATATATTTCCTCCATATCTATTTTCCTTCCATTTCTCCTTTTCGCCATCTTTCCTCCCCCAATATCTTCTTTCCTCCATTCCTTCTTTTGTCTCCCTAATTATTTTGTTCCTCCCTCTCCCCTTTCCTCCAATTTGCCACCTCGTTTCTTTCTTCTTTCTCCATGTACCTTTCCATTTTCTTTTTCTCGTCTCTTTTTCTTCCCTCTCGTGTCTCCTCTCCCTTCCTTCCTGCGACCTTTGATCATACGCTCTTGCCTTTGTCAATTCTGTATCCATTCTCTCTCTCTCTCTCTCTCTCTCTCTCTCTCTCTCTCTCTCTCTCTCTCTCTCTCTCTCTCTCTCCATTCATGTTTATTTTTTCCTTTGCTCTCCACACTTTCCTTTCTCCTCTTTTCTCTTTTCACCTCTGTCTCATTTCTATCCTTGTTATTTCCTCCTTTCA
>NC_087187.1:7472500-7480000 GCF_035594125.1 Scylla paramamosain
AAAGTAAAGCTGAAAAAAATATAAAGCTGGAAAAAAAAGTTATTCATATGGATATGAAGCGTAAAGGGGATAAATGATGTGTGGAAAAGTAACTGATGCGGAAAACACGGTAATTGATGTGGAAAAAGAGCGAGTGATGTACAGCAGAGTTAGTTAATACGATGGGAGGATTAATTACTGATGTATACGAAGAACAAAGAGAGAGTAGAAGAATTAAGCGATGTGGAAGGAAGAGAGATCAAAGTTGAGAGATGTATGTTAATTTTCTCTTGTAAAAAAAAAAAAAAAGGGAAAAGAAAAGAGAATCGTAAAGTGAATAGGAGTAAAATGCATAAGGAAAGGAATTTAAGTAATGTGAGTGAAGAGTAAGTAGGCTGAAAAAAAAAAAATGAAGGGACATGGAAAACAAAGAAGAAAGTGATGTTGATCTATACATTACAAGAATAACGACTCGAATTTGAAATAAAAAAGTAAAGAGTAGAAAGAAGATAATAGAGAATAAATGGGCGAAGAGTGAAGAGTGGAAGAAAGCGATGAGGTGACGTGGAAGAAAAAAAAAATGAAAATAGGCAAAGAAAATTATGTTGATACGTGAGTTTTAATTTGGATAATAAAGAGAAGTGGATGAGAGAACAATAAAGATAGGTGAATGAGAGAAAACCTGCGGAGCGAAAGGAAGACTAGAAAAATAGAGAAAAAGAGATGAAAACTGATGCGTGTGATTAAAAAAAAAATAATAAAGATTTAAATATTGAATGAAAGTAAAATATCTTAAAGGCAAAACAGCTAAGGGAAACAAAAGACAATCAAATCGACAATTCCTCTTTGCTGTTTTCACTCTTGCTCTCCCAATTTCTCTCCCTCCCTCTCACAAGCCCTCCTGGTGGTCACTACGTCACTACTTCACTTACTGTTCCCATACTTACAACCTCTCCTCCCTCTTCTCTCTCTCTGTCTATCTATCTATCTGTCTGTCTCTGTGTCTGTCTGTCTGTCTCTCTGTCTGTCTGTCTGTCTGTCTATCTCTGTCTATCTGTCTGTTTCTCTGTCTGTCTGTCTGTCTGTCAATCTCTGTCTATCTCTGTCTGCCTATCTGTCTGCCTCTCTCTCTCTCTCTCTCTCTCTCTCTCTCTCTCTCTCTCTCTCTCACAGCTCAGACGTGTACGAACTACTTCTGTGGCCAGACTTTAGGCTGCCGCTGGCTCACGAATGAAGCACGTGTTGTAATGGAACACTCTGATGCATCCATTGTACCACCTGTGTTTCAATTCCAAGCCGGGGACACCCAGTAAAGTCTCGGCCGCAAAAGTCTCTCGTGCACTCCCAGCCCTTCAGTTCGGGTATTGCCACTACTACTTTATTTCTCTCATGTGTGTACTGTTAAAGCTGCGTTCAGTGTGTTACCCTTCTACTAGATGTTATTGTTTAAAGCTTCTCTTTTTTTTTTTAAGTTGGACAAAAGTGAGGTGTATTTTTTTTATTGTATTGTTTGTGTGTTTGTCAATAAACTACTACTACTACTACTACTACTACTACTACTACTACTACTACTACTACTACTACTACTACTAGTACTACTACTACTACTACTGTCTGGGGATGTCACACTTTTGACTCTCTTGTAGTCATGGTCAGCAGCCAAGCAACACACGGCACTCACTCCCATTGTGTTCACCAGCGTCCCTCAGTCTTCAGGCCTTTGATCTGCTGACAATCGCCTTACAAAACCCTGACGACTGATGGATACTTAGCAGATCATGGGATTTAACCGAAAAAAAAAAAACTGATAAACACAATGGAAACCAACGTGGCAGGTTACTCGACTTCAAATCACGACTTGAACTCCTATCTTGAACCTTCCGTCCTCTTAACCATTCACTGCTATATGCTGTGACACTATATACTTCCCGGTATTATAAGTTATTACCCCCCCAAAAAAAAAAAGGAAATGGACATTGACGGAAATGACCTACACAACAATGAAGCTTAGTATGATTTTATGTACGAGTATCTCTTTCCCTGCTGTATTTGTCCTTTTGAAATGTCAGAGCACAGTGAAAAGAAAAAAGTTAATTTTGTCTTTCCATGACTATAAGTCTGTTTCTAACACTAGCATGAAAATATCTATGTTTAAACTTTTAAGGTGAATAAAAAAAAAATAAATAAATAAATAAAAACACCTGAGTGAGACGGTTTTGATTCTGTAAATAAAGATTTCCTTTAATCTTGGTCAACATTTTGAAAAGTTTGAGACTCTAATTAGGACTATTTTCAAAGGCCACAGAGATAACAACTCCACTGATGATACAGAATCCTTGCTAAACTGTCACTTTGATCATGAACACATCCTTGAAAGGACGAATATTTTCCAGCAGAGCCTGTTAAAAGTTGTCGAGCTAAGCTCCGATCAGCTTGGATTCTATACAAACTCTTGTTTACAGCAATTCTGTTTGTCTGTCTGTCTGTCTGTGTCTATCTGTCCGTCTTTCGTCTGTTCGTCTTTCTCTGAACTCTCCCTTGCATGCATCTTCATTTTCCTGTGTGTTCTTCCCAGTCCGTGTGCGGGTTAAATGTTCACGAGGCAACATTCAGCGGTCCAGCAGCGTCGCTCCTTCATCTTTCACCCAGCCCTCAATAATCCCTGGCCTGCCCGCTGTCCTGGCCATTTTTCTTCAAGTATTCATTGAAGGATCTGAGGCGAACATTTTTCAGATAGTGGTATGCTTAAAGTATGTAAGAGAGAGAGAGAGAGAGAGAGAGAGAGAGAGAGAGAGAGAGAGAGAGAGAGAGAGAGAGAGAGAGAGAGAGAGAGAGAGAGAGAGACAAAGACAGACAGAGAAAGACAGAGAATCACAATCAGTCAGACAAACGCTCCGGCCAATTATATACACCACTCACACAATATTGACACAAAACATTGCAGCGAAGGCGAGCTAATGGAGATGAAAAATGAACACACTAACTGATAATGTCGTATTGTGCTCATATTTAATCCCTCGTCATTAATCTCGCATCGGGAACTCGAATACTCTCTCTCTCTCTCTCTCTCTCTCTTTCTCTGTCTCTGTCCTGGGTTACGTAATTAGATATATGCATTCGTCCATACACACACACACACACACACACACACACACACACACACACTCTCTCTCTCTCTCTCTCTCTCTCTCTCTCTCTCTCTCTCTCTCTCTCTCTCTCTCTCTCTCTCTCTCTCTCTCTCTCTCTCTCTCTCTCTGATTACCTCGATTTACCTGCAGTGTTTTCCCCGGCCAGGTGCAGCATCAGGTAAAAATGATTGATAGGGATCCGGGGATGGCCAGTAATTCCCTTCTAATGGACCGGCAAGGATCTGATCTCTCGTTTTGTTTATGATATTGTTTTTTTTTATCTATATATATTTTTATTTCTTTTGTCTTGTCTGGGAATTTCGTGTGTGGTAATGTTTCTTTGTTTTATTCTTGTTTTTTTTTTTTTTTTGTTGTGCTTTTTCTTGCTGAGTTTTGCGATCATTTTTATATGTAGGTATGTATGTATATATGTATGTATGCATGTATGTATGTATGTATGTATGTATGTACGTACGCCTGTAAAGATTTTGAGTCAGTGAAATGTTGTTGCTGTTGCTGTTGTTGTTGTTATTGTTGTTGTTGTTATTATTATTATTATTATTATTATTATTATTATTATTATTATTATTATTATTATAATCATCATCAACATATCAACATATTGTACCTACCTCCCTTCGTCTCTCTCTCTCTCTCTCTCTCTCTCTCTCTCTCTCTCTCTCTCTCTCTCTCTCTCTCTCTCTCTCTCTCTCTCTCTCTCTCTCTTTCTCTCTCTCTCTTAGTTCTTAGTTTTTTAATGCGTTCCTCGTAGGATTTATTGCGAAGCCTTGGGATAATCTTTGTTACTCTACGTTGTATTTTTCTAATTTCTCACTATCTTTTTTGTAGTAGGGTGCCCAAAACTGCACGTTGTAATCAGGATGAGGACTTACAAGTGATTTTTTCAAATGTGAAGGTGAAAGATCTTCCTATGAAGCCGATTAATTTATTTGGAGTTTTAACTTCAGTGGAATTTTTGCTTGGTTTAAGATTTGTTGTCACTAAAACTCCCAGATCTTTTTCGGCGTCCACACTTTTGATGGCGGTGTTGCCAGTTTTATAATTACCCTGCGGATTACTATTTTTAATATGTAATACGTGGCATTTGTCAAAATTGAAGTTCATAAACCACTTTTCAGACCATTCATTGAGAGTGTCTATGTCTTGCAAAATTTGACGTTGGTTTGGTGAGTCAGCCTACTTAGTAAGAAAGAGCAGGAGGAGGAGGAGGAAGGAGAAGGAGGAGCAGCAGTAGGAGAAGGAAGAGGAAGAGGAGGAGGAGAAGGAGGAGGAGAAGGAGGAGGAGGAGGAGGAGGTGGAGGAGGAGGAGGAGCAGGAGGAGGAGGAGGAGGAGGAGGAGGAGGAGGAGAAGTAGGAAGAGGAGAAGAGGGAATAGTTACCTACCTCTTACTAATGAAGGTAATCGGGGTATTATTATTCTCTCCTCCTCCTCCTCCTCCTCCTCCTCCTCCTCCTCCTCCTCCTCCTCCTCCTTGTCATTGTTCTTGTCTGAATAACGAACACGTTCACTGTATACCATCTGTCATCTGATGGGGGTATATTTCATTAAGGAAGAAAACAACTACTTTACAACAAAAAAAAAAGTGATTGGATTAAAGAGACCTTAGTGACGGCTAGGTTTCTTGGCGACTTTGGTGACTCAGTCACTGTAATGGTAAAAGGAAGTGAGTCCTTTCAGAGCAGCTAACCCATCACTATAGTCATCTAGTAAATATGTGTCCTACTCAATCAAATTTAAGGTAAAGGAAGCGCCTCATCAGATGACACAAATATTAGGATAGTATGTACTGTAGATTATATGTGGTAAAAGAAGACATCATATCTTTCTTACTTTCCCCTCAAATTCCATCCATGTTTTTTTCTATACAACATGGTACTAATTCCTTTTTCTGGCCAGCTTCGGCTGGAGGAATGGGGGATGGGGAGGAGCCTTCACTTGTGCTATCCTGTCTATCCCACTAATAGTTAGAGTAGAATAGTTACCCAAACAGTCTAGTAAGGACCTCAAGGTCTGTTGCTGTTTGATCTTCCTTTGTATTCCTCCTCCTTCTCCTCCTCCTCCTCCTCCTCCTCCTCCTCCTCCTCCTCCTCCTCCTCCTCCTCCTCCTCCTCCTCCTCTAACTCTTCGAATCTGTAGTAGTAGTGGTAGAATAGACACACAGACAGCCTCGTTAGGCCCAGTAGGGCTGTTGCTGTCTGTTCTTTCCTTTGTATTCCTCCTCCTCTTCCTCTTCTTATGTTTCTTCTGTTTCTTCTTCTTCGTCTTCGTCTTCGTCTTCTTCCTCTTCCTCTTCCTCTTCCCCCTCGTCTTCCTGCTCTCATCAGATCTTCCCTTGCTCTTTCCCTCTCCCCTTTGCATTTATGTTAATCTTTCTCCACCCTTTACGTAATCTTTGCATCTCGTCATCCCTTCCACCCTCTCTCTCTCTCTCTCTCTCTCTCTCTCTCTCTCTCTCTCTCTCTCTCTCTCTCTCTCTCTCTCTCTCTCTGAAAACTATGTCTTTTTGAGTTTATATCTTTATTTTGGCTTTATTTTTCTTTTATTTTTCCTCCTTTCTGTTGATTTTGCATTAATTCTTCTTTCCTTTACTTTCTCCCTCTTTCTGTTATTTGTAGACAAACCTTTTCTCTTTACTCTCATCCTTCATCCCTGTCTCCTCTCCATTTGTTCTTGCCTACTGTTTTAATAGCTTATTCTTTCTGTTATTCCTCTTCCCTTCATCCCTTACCTGCCTTTTGCCTTAATCTGTTATATTTTTTATCTGTTGTTTTTTTTTTACTTTGTTTCTCTCTCTCTCTCTCTCTCTCTCTCTCTCTCTCTCTCTCTCTCTCTCTCTCTCTCTCTCTCTCTCTCTCTCTCTCTCTCTCTCTCTCTCTCTCTCTCTCTCTCTCTCTCTCTCTCTCTCTCTCTCTCTCTCTCTCTCCTCCCTTCTTTCCCTTCTCCCACGTTCTCCACTTTTCCCTTCTCTCTTATCCCCTCTCCTTCACCTCTCTTCTCTCCTCCTACCTCCTCTCCCCTACCCTCCCCTCTCATGCCCCTTCTATTCTGCGTGGATATCGCTTTTCTTGTTCTCGCATCCTCTCAAACATTTCATTAAAATAGTTTCACCATAAAAAGGTAAAGTTTTCTTTTTTTCATTCTTTTTTGTAAGTTTAGGTCCCGAAAGTTTTCCTTCTTTACCGGTATCGTCACCAAAAGGGATTTAATTTAATGTTTTTTTTATTTTTTTTATTTTTCAGATAGATTTTTTATTTTATTTTACGTGGTCGTGTTAATTGTTTATTGTTACTGTAATTGTTATTTTTTTTGTTTTGATCAGCTGGTTTTATCTGTTTATTTTTGTTTGGGTTTGTGTTGTTTGTACCTTTTTTTTAATATTTTTGGTACCTTTTTTTTGTAATGTAAAGTTTCATATTGTTTTTATTTTTCCTTCTCTTGGCAGAACGTGTCTTGTGTTTGTTCTGGTTCTGTTGGCGCCCTATTTATTTGTTTGTTTATTCCTTGTGTGTCTTTGTTTTCGTGTTGTGATCGTTAGTTTGTCTTTTGTGTATGTATGTATGTATGTATGTATGTATGTATGTATGTATGTATGTATGTATGTATGTATAGTTTTATCTTCCTGTTTATCTTTCTCTATTTAAATTAATCATTAAATATCGTGCTGTATATGTCTGTCTATCTGTCTGTCTGTCTCTCTTGCTGGATGGCTGTCTCTCTCTTTACCTATCAGCCAGTCTGTCTCTCTTTCTGTCTGTCTGTCTGTATTGTCTGTCTGTGTCTCTTGTCTGTATGTCTGTTTGTCTCTGTCTGTCCGTCTGTCTGTCTATCTGTCTGTATGTATGTATAAATGTATGTATGTATGTACCTGTCAGTCAGTCAGCCTGTCTATTTAAAGGTGAGTCTGTTTACTTAGCTACAAAGGCCAAAAAGGAATATATATACCAAATAAAGCGTCCTTCCCTCCCCTCTCCCCCTTATCCCCCCCAAAAAAAAAAGAAAGATAAATAAATAAACGCTAAAATGTCAAAGTGATGTTTTTAATGACGCAAAATGCTCACTGTTTTTATCTTGTCTGTTGGTTGGAAAGTGAGAGGGAAAATACAGAGGAATGTTGTATCAAATAAATAAAACCACGGTATTTGTTTGTTTTAATTTTTATGCGCTCAGTACCAGAGAGAGAGAGAGAGAGAGAGAGAGAGAGAGAGAGAGAGAGAGAGAGAGAGAGAGAGAGAGAGAGAGAGAGAGAGAGAGAGAGAGAGAGAGAGAGAGAGAGAGAGAGAGAGAAATTTACAAAAAACAAACACACATTTTCTCCATTACACAGTGGATACAAAAGATCAATGCTTTACTCGCACTCCGGATTGTAAAAAG
>NC_087187.1:7485000-7492500 GCF_035594125.1 Scylla paramamosain
TTTGTCTCTATGGAAGTATGGTTCTTGTGTGTGTGTGTGTGTGTGTGTGTGTGTGTGTGTGTGTGTGTGTGTGTGTGTCGCTCCTTTTCCTAGTCGAGGTGCGTATCACGGGAATGATTATGAAGGCGAAAAATTCCTGTGTACCTCGTTCTCTTCTTCTTTCACCTCTTCCTCCTCTTCCTCTTCTTCCTCCTCCTCCTCCTTCTCCTTCTCTTCCTCCTCCCTTATTTCTTTTGATCTCCATTCCCTCGTTTCATCATTCCTTCCCTGTTTTCCGATTTTCTTCTCCCTGCCTTCTCTTTATTCTTTGTATCTATCTTTCTCTCTTTCAATTATTCAGTCTCTTTATTCTTCTATACTTTTTTTCATTTATCTCTCTATTATTCTCTCCTCTTATTTTTCCACTTCATATTTTCGTAAACACAGACATTCTCTCTCTCTCTCTCTCTCTCTCTCTCTCTCTCTCTCTCTCTCTCTCTCTCTCTCTCTCTCTCTCTCTCTCTCTCTCTCTCTCTCTCTCTCCTCCACGAATTTGAAGAATTTCCAGTAGCACCAGTTCTGCGTTCCTTCTCCTCCTCCTCCTCCTCCTCCTCTTCCTCCTCCTCCTCCTCCTCCTCTTCCTTTGCCTCTTCGTCTCTCCTTTCCTCTCTCATATTTTTCCCCTCCCTTTCCCCTCACGTCCTTGTACTCTTTCTTTATGCGTATTTCCTGTGTGTGTGTGTGTGTGTGTGTGTGTGTGTGTGTGTGTGTGTGTGTGTGTGTGTGTGTGTGTGTGTGTGTGTGTGTGTGTGTGCTCCATCCAACTCACCCTCATGTTTAGTCCCCTGTTTATTTTTCCTCCCTTTTGCCTCCAGCCTCCTCCTCCTCCTCCTCTTCCTCTTCCTTTTTCTTCCTCCTCTTCCTCCTCCGCCTCTTCCTCGTCAGGTGTTTACCACTAATCCACGAACTGTGAAAATTTCCGTCTGCTTAACAGGGACGAGCAGGAAAAAAAGGGGAAAATGAGCACTTTTTATGTTCTTCCTCCTTCCTCGTTCCTCTTTTACAGCCATCCTCGAACTCTCCTCCTCCTCCTTCTCCTTCTCCTCCTCCTCCTCCTTCTCCTTCTCCTCCTTCTCCTCCTCGTCGTTCTCCTCCTCGTCCTCCTCATACGCCACACCTTTTGACGGCTTCACCTAACCTGCATGATCAAACTTTTTCCTCAGAGGTACCATATAAATGCAAATTATTTCAGTCGCCACTTCAATATATATGATAATCTAGTCCTGCTGGCCGCCCCGGGTATCATCACTTAGTAGGCTGGATGGCGGCTGGCGGGGGAAGAGAGGGCGTGTTATTGTGTGCCGTGATGAGGTGAGCTGTAAACACGAGCCTGCCAGCATTTGACCGCGGCCTTCTATATTTAGTGTTGTCATATGCAGGGTAGAACTTGGCTTGGCTTGGCTTGGCTTCCCTTGGGTTGGTTTGGCTTGGCTTGGCTTGGTTTGGCTTGGTTTTGTATATTCATCCTCTCAATCTTTTCTCTTTGTCTCGTGTTTTTTTTTCTCTCTTTCCGTCTTCTGCTGTTTTTTTTTTTATTTGTTGGTGTTGTAGTCCTCTTGTTTCTTTTTTTTTCTCTCTCTCTCTGCCTCCTTCTCCATCTTATTCTTGACCTCTTGCTCTTTGTTGTTGTTGTTGTTGTTGTTGTTGTTGTTGTTATGTGTTCTTCCTTCTCCTCCTCTTATTTTTCTTGTTTTACTTCTTCTCTTTCTCCTCCTCCTCCTCCTCCTCCTCCTCCTCGTAAACTTGCCTCGCATTTTTAAACAAGATTCTCTAAGTAACGAACAATGTTTTCTCTGCACTCTTCTTTTACATTTTTAGACTCCCAATTTTCCTTCTCTTTGTTCTTTTCTTAATTTTAACCTTGTATTTATTTTTGGATGATTTTCAGCTTTTGCTGACAAGAGGAATCGTCGTCGTTGTGGTAGTGGTGGTGGTAGTTGTAGTAGTGCTGGTGGTGGTAGTAATAGTAAAAGTAGTAGTAATAGTAGTAAAAGTAGTAGTAGTAATAGTAGTAGTAGTAGTAGTAGTAGTAGTTGTTGTTGTTATTGTTTTTCTCGTTATTTTAGTTATCGTTCTACTGGTGATGCTATCGTCGCCCTCTTCGTTGTTGTTGTTGTTGTTGTTGTTGTTGTTGTTGTAGCAAGAACATAAGAACGTGACAAAATAAGGGAAGCTACGAGGAGTCAGTAGGCCTACGTGTGACCGTCCCTGCATAAAACATATCTACCTACATACTGTATACTCACCTATAATAGATGTAGTAGTATTCGTCGTTGTCGTCTTTGTTATCGTCGTCGTCGTTGTTGTTATTGTTGTTATTGCTGTTGTTGTTGTTGTTGCTTAGGCAATAATGACGATGAAGTGATTGTGTAGTCTCCCTTATGAAAAGAATACAGTAAACAGTAAACTGAATAGCAAAATAATGAGAATAATGATGCAAACGTAACAGGCACACATTGATATAGATGATTAATTCTTTCTTCCCAACAGGTAACTACGCGGTGCAGCGATGCCCCTACACCACCAGGTACAGTGATTACAGAGTAGGAGAGGTTGCGTCAAGGTACTGAGAGAGAGAGAGAGAGAGAGAGAGAGAGAGAGAGAGAGAGAGAGAGAGAGAGAGAGAGAGAGAGAGAGAGAGAGAGAGAGAGAGAGAGAGAGACAGACAAACAAAAAGTATAATCACCTCAACGTAAATTTCAATCCCTAACTTTTACAAATATTTCTCGCCTCAAACTCTGGAAGTGCAACAAAACCCGGACGAACATAGAAAAAAAAATAAATAAATAACACTAAGAAATAAAATCCTGAGGCAGAACACACCAACAAACAAAACAAGGCGGGCATGAGTCACGGGCCGACCAGCTGCTTAATGTTTAATATTCTAACCTAAAATTGCCCACGGAAATAAGTTTTGTTTTTATTAAAAGTTTAATGAGCGGCGTCAGGGAAGAGGAGGAGGTGGAGGAGGAGGAGATAGAGATGGGGGAGGAGGAGGAGGAGGAGGAGGAGGAGGAGGAGGAGGAGGAGGAGAGGGTGGTGAAGGTGGAGGAGGAAGAGAAGAGGAAAGTAAAGGAATACAAAAAAAGAACAAAAGTGCCGACCTCTTGACTTCTTATGATGTTTTTTATTAGACGAGAGGAGGACGAGGAGGAGGAATAGGAGAAGAAGAAAGAGGAAGAGAAAGAAAAAGAGAAAGAAAGAGTATAAATAGGAACGGGAGGAAGAGGAGGAGGAAAATGAAGAGGGGAGAAGAAAAAGAAAACTAATAAAATAGAAAGGAACAGGAGACATACATACATTTCACCATTTTATATCCCTCGCGTAGAGAGAGAGAGAGAGAGAGAGAGAGAGAGAGAGAGAGAGAGAGAGAGAGAGAGAGAGAGAGAGAGAGAGAGAGAGAGAGAAACATTACGCCCAGCCATAATAGTATTACTTCACGAGGTTTTATTGCATGTTAACGCTGGCTGTTGCTGCTCTAATTGAACGCTGCACAGTTTTATTATCGCTATTTGTAGCAGTAAAAATCATACACTCCTTGTAGTAAGCGATAAAAGTGCGTGTTATTGGCTTGATATAAACACACCACTGCACTTCAGTCAGGTTAAATTATAGAAGGGAAGAAAAACTGGTAGATTAATAGTGGAAGAAATAATCGTAGTGAAGAAAATACATGGAACATAATACAGTGAGAAAAATACACCTAGGCCGTACATAATGTAAAATAACAATGAAGAAAGGATGGAGTGAAGTAAAGTAAAGATGTGTGTTGTGTGTGTGTGTGTGTGTGTGTGTGTGTGTGTGTGTGTGTGTGTGTGTGTGTGTGTGTGTGTGTGTGTTCATAAACATGGTTGAAACAACACAAACATTTTATTTCTGTTTCAAAATGTTCTTCCTGGACTGTATGCTTGCCTGCCTCAGTGGTGAAGGAGGGGAGGGGAGGGAGGGAAGGGGGAGGGGTTGTTGTTGTGTTTGTTGTTGTTGTTGTTGCTGCTGCTGTTGTGGTTTTGTTTTTTTGTTGTGGTTTTGTTGTTTTGTTGTTAGTGGTGCTTCATTAGCTGCCTTTACCACAACAAAAACAATTATGATTTTCGTAATTCTGTGGTGTGTGTGTGTGTGTGTGTGTGTGTGTGTGTGTGTGTGTGTGTGTGTGTGTGTGTGTGTGTGTGTGCGCGCGCGCGCGCGCCTGTGTATGTGTGTATATCGTGTGCACTAGTGTGTGAGAAAATGTTGGGTTGAATCAGAATCAGAGAATATTTCAATTGTGTGTGTGTGTGTGTGTGTGTGTGTGTGTGTGTGTGTGTGTGTGTGTGTGTGTGTGTGTGTGTGTTTATGATTATGCGCGCTTGCATCCGAGCGTTCGTGCAGGCTTTCGTGTGTGAGCTAATTCCATATTTTCATTAGAGTTCCCACACTCACAAACACCATGATTTCATCCCCAGCCCAAACAAAAGCCACCAAAAGATAAACAGGAAAGTGAAACGCACTTAAACACACCACACACTGCATGCATACTTCAAACACCTTACAGATTAACACTAAAGTCACCCTCGAACACAAACACAATGACAAACACTGACAAAAAAAAAAGGAAGCATTAAAGAAAACGAAAAATATGACTCGTATTCAGAGACCCTTTAATCTTTCCCCACGACTATTTTCAAAGGCCACGGAGATGACTTGGCGGCTTCTCAAGAGCGTTTCTCCTCTTAATAATGTAGAAATCACGTTAATCGTCACTAGAACTGTAAAAACATCCTTCAAAAACGTGTCGCTTCAACTAGAGCCTTTGAAAGTAATGAAGATACAGCTCAGAAGTATTTTAGAATATGGACTTATATACTGTACCTCCCTGCACAGTTGAGAGAGGAGGAGCGCCGGGCGAGAGGTTCAAAAGGGGTCTAATAGATACAGACAATGAGGGACAGGTCGCTTTCCTCACACGGGGCTCAGACAGCGACGATAAAACATTACTGCATTGAGGCATATTTCACCCGAGGAGCGCCACACATGCAGAGAGAGAGAGAGAGAGAGAGAGAGAGAGAGAGAGAGAGAGAGAGAGAGAGAGAGAGAGAGAGAGAGAGAGAGGGGAGTAAATTTTCAGTCACTTATGTTACCGAGGAAGAGAGAAAAACACTTTTTCCCTTTTTAGTCATTTACCAGAAGAGAGAGAGAGAGAGAGAGAGAGAGAGAGAGAGAGAGAGAGAGAGAGAGAGAGAGAGAGAGAGAGAGAGAGAGAGAGAGAGAGAGAGAGAGAGACTGACTTTATTCTCACCCACTTATTTTACAGAGAGAAAGAAGCAGGAATCTTTTTTATTTTATTTTTTCTATTTTTCCGTCACTTAACTATTCTCATTCTACGCTATTTCCGTCACTTCAGTGTGGCGCGAGGCTCGTCAGGTGGACAGGTGAGGCGCTAAGGGCTTTGACACTCCAGTCACTCCCAAGTGTGTTTAGGTGGCGAGAGGTAAACACTTACGCCTCTTTTCTTTTTCTTTCTCCCTCCAGACTCTAAGTTTCCTTGCAAACTTTGAGCGAGGGAGAAAGGTGTGTTCATGTTACTTGTCTCTCAGAGGTGATGAAGGAGGCTCGTGCGTTTAAGGTAAAGGGAGAGGTATTGGTGGTGGTGGTGAGGGTGATGGTGAGACATAACAGGTGCTGGGGTGTTTGTCTCGCTCCGGTGAAGGTGTTGGTGACTGGTGGTGAAGTAAAGAAAGGTGAGAGAGGTTCAGGGATGTCAGGTATGTGTGTGTGTGTGTGTGTGTGTGTGTGTGTGTGTGTGTGTGTGTGTGTGTGTGTATGTGTGTGTGTGTGTGTGTGTTGTAGTTGTAAATATAAAATGGTGTTAATTGGATGTTTCTATGAACTTAAACTTAGTAATTTTGTTTCCTATAGACACTTATGATATTACTGGTTGATTCTCTCTCTCTCTCTCTCTCTCTCTCTCTCTCTCTCTCTCTCTCTCTCTCTCTCTCTCTCTCTCTCTCTGGCCTACATATCTCAGTCTTTCTTCTTAAACGTGTGTCAGACGGAGTTTATATTCTTACCAAACCTGCTATACATTTGCAAGATTCCGAATTTATTGTATCTATTTCAGCAGGAGCAGTCGTGGCCAGGAATCGGATAACGTCCTGCCCTCACATACATTGCCTTGCGTTTTCCTCAGTCTCAAATTCTCTGACCTGCTTATTGTTGCCTAAAAATCCGATAATTTGTGATTTTAGCATACTGGAGGACTTAAGATTGAGATAAAACGATGAAGGCGGTGAAAGTGAATGCAGCAGAAGTGAAAAGAAGAAAAAAGACAGTGAAAGTGAATGCAGAGGAACAGAGAAAACGATAAAGACAGTGAAAGTAAATGCAGAAGAGAGAAAACGAAAAAGACCGTGAAAGTGAGTGCACAGGGAGAGAGAAAACGATGAAGACAGTGAAAGTGAATGCAGAAGAAGACTGTTACTTAAAAATCCGATAATTCAAAGGTCTTTTAGCCGACTGGATAATTTAAGGCTGAAGAAAAACGATAAAGACAAAGTAGGTACAGAATGTTACTCTACTGATAATCAAAACCGTATCTTGCAAAATAGATAAGTACAAAAAATCGTGAGTAAAGGCTATTCTACTTATGGTAAAAAAAACAAAACAAACAAACAAACAAACTTACCTTATAAATGAATAAGAGGCCACTTTCACTGCGATATGCAACGATTCACAACACTAAAAATAATGTCTGAAATCTTTATAAACACCTAGAAGAGAGAGAGAGAGAGAGAGAGAGAGAGAGAGAGAGAGAGAGAGAGAGAGAGAGAGAGAGAGAGAGAGAGAGAAAAAAAAAAAAGAATATGTTTTGCAGTTTCTAACCAGTATAATATTTGGAGGTAGTTGTAGAACGAGTAGAAATATTCCAGAGTAGTTAGTGAATACTGGTAAATGTACGAATTAATAGTGAATGTGTTAATGGAAATGCCAAGAAAGTTTACCGCACGTGTTGCAACAAGGAGGGAACACGTGGGCCAATCAACAGGCGGGAATGTTGCCAGTGACAGTGTTAACATGCTCGCGTGTCCTCAGCTGGCTGGAATTATTGTGGCAGGGCCCGTGACAAGGATTATAGTACCGGTGTGGCGTCGGCTGTGTTAATGGCTGGGTTTTGTGTGGTGTCGTGATAGTTTTATGGCGTGTATGTGTGTGTGTGTGTGAGGGAGAGAGAGGTAGAAGTGTGTGTGTGTGTGTGTGTGTGTGTGTGTGTGTGTGTGTGTGTGTTTGTGTTTTTAATAGTGAATTTAAAATGTAACTCCACGGTTGGCTCGCAAATTTAACTTCCTGCATTTTCTTCAAGTTTTACTGGTTTGACTTCTTTACGTTTCTGAGAATTCAACTTCAGATTTTTGGGGAAATATTTGAACTCTTTCACTGCTAAACAATTTCTTTCCTGTAATCACCTGCAACTTTGTGGATATTTAT